>NC_072740.1:113024595-113182774 GCF_026930045.1 Uloborus diversus | reverse complement strand
AGCGTTCTAGTGTTATCCTGTCTTAACTATTTTGTAAACTACTGTATTGTTAAGGGAAGGTAAATGGCAGTATTTCCTTTTTTTATATTTAAGTGCCTGCATTTTTTTCATATATTTCAGCTTTATTGTACGCGCTTGCTTATTTGGTTTCCGCCGAAAAACCGCCTGAAAAAATGTTAAATTCCAACATTTCCCTATTGTTGTATACGCAGTCCAAAACGCAATTCTTCAAGTATCTCAAAAACTCATTTCTGCAACTACTGCGCTTTACTTTCCTCTTCCAGTGTATATATAAATGTTTTCTTTTTTGTAAGTTAATAATAAAAAGAAAAATTTTTAAACATTATAAAAATTACGTAGTAATGAGTTTCATTTTCTGGAAAGTAAAGCAGCTTGCTTAAAAAAAATACCGATGTTTCGAAGTTCGATACGTATAACAGAACGCAACTAAAATCCCATGGAAAGGCGGTAGTATCAGCTGGTAAATACTACTGAAGTATAAAGTAAATTTCATTTTAAAGTAACCGAAAAGTACATTTTCCGATCACGCTATGTAGCAGCGATTTTCAATCTGGGGGGTAGCAGCCCCACGGGGTCTTAGAACTTTAAGGGAGGTATGAACTTACAAGGAGCTTAAAATGTTCGTTGAATAGATGGATGTCTCAAAAGCAACATGAGTGAAAAATGCGACTACGCGCATGTGCATAGAGAGACTTATGGAGAGACGCCGCGTAGCAAGTACCTCAATAAAGGGACACATATTACTCTGCTACGACCATCCGAACAATATGTGTGCGAAAACTTACGCCAAATTGAACTGGAGCAACGGATTATGCCATATTCTCTGAATCCGCTTCTAAGCGCTTGTTGCTGCGCGTCCAACGTGTTCTCCTACAGTTGTAGAGAAATGGAAAGTAGTGTCTGTTGCATGACAACGCTCACCCCCATACTGCAATCCGTTTACGCACCTTCTTGACCCACCGCCATGTGACTGTTATTGCACATCCACCGTACTCGCCTGATTTGGCGCAAGCAAATTTGTTTTTGTTCCCCCGCCTCAAGGGTGTTCCAAAGGGCACATGTTTTGTAGATAAACCAAACATTCGATGACGTGTGACATCGGTTCTTCCATCGATCCCGAAAGGGGCTTTCGCTGACTCATTCCAGCAACTTTATCAATGATGTCAAAAATATTGTGCCCGACGGTTGTTACTTTGATGGTGAATAAAGAAATTTCGTTTTCACGTGTTGTACAAATGTTACATTTATTTCTTGCTTCCATTCAGCGAACTAGCCGCACCTTATATGAAATAAATAAAGTAAATGAATAAAAGTAACTATAACTCATTCAACTTCGCAGTCAGATGTGAATGTTTTTGACACTATCGTCTTTTTTAAGACGCTTTTTTAACTGTGAATCTAGATCTTATGCATTTGCAATCAAAATCAAAATATCGAGCTGAACATTATAAGCAACCTCGGATGTTAAAATAAGTGTTAGATCCAAGAATTCATGATTTGGATATAAAAGAAAGTTTCGTGATGGCCACAAGATACTAGTTTAAAAAGAGCATCGACTTTACGTGTATTTGTAATTTTATATGTAATTTTATTGTAATTGTGTTTGTAATTGCTTTTGTATTTGCTGTGCTGTATCGAACTGTCCTTGGGGTCCCATCTGCTCAGCTTGTCTAAGCACCTAAGAATGATACACCATTAAAATTGTAGGTGCGTGGGACTATAGGGAAAAATAAAAATAAAATAAAAATTCGAAACATCTCTGCAGGTTCAGTGTACTGTAGTCATCGATTTAAAAATATGACGCAAAAATGTTGAAATAAATAGTTTTTAATCCTGTTTTGAGATTGCCGCTGTATAAATTAAAAAAAAAGGCATTGTAAAATCTTACACTTCTAAATTGGAATAATATCTGTTTCGTTTTCACTGATCAAGTATGCCTTCACCTGAAACGGTTGACTCCAATTAATTCATTTGTACAGCAACTATACAACTCAAATACAAATAAACGCGGGCTCCACCTACTTTTTCGTCAGTTCGCTTATGCAATTTCAGTTGCGATTCATTCGCAGAGTTAGTTGCGTCTTTCATGAGTTCTTTGAGTGTTAAAATCACGCTCCATTTCATCAGAAAATGGGTAAGTAAATTCAAATATGTAATTTACTTATGAATACTTGCTCTATCTCAGCTATAAGTTTTACGCAGATTAATTTCCACTAAACCAATTTAGTTTATCTTGCTTGTTAATAAACGTTTGAAATTGCAAATATGCTCCTAGCTTGGAACATTGTTCAAAGTTTGGTATTGAGACAGTAAAAATGTGTACGAAGTATAACATTCAGAAGAATTAAGAGGGTTGGAAAGCAAGCAATATATATTTTGGTACAAATATACATTCTAAACTCTTTAACAATCTAGAAGAAGGAGTTGTTTTTAGCTAATCTTATTTTCTGCATTTAGTTGTAAAATGAATGTCTTTAAAATTGTAATTAGTGTTCCGAGCTATAAACTAATTCTACGTAAAAAAATATCGGAAGGTTATGTTTCTAAAGTTAGGGAACAGAATTGCTAAGTTGGTTGTATATACCAGTGGCGTACCTAGCATGGGTGACACCCAGGGAGGTATTTCGTGGTGTCACCCCCCCCCCCCCCCGCCCTTCAAACGCAAAAGAAAAAGGTGAAAAATGTTTTAATGTTTAATCATGTAGATATTAAACTCTTAAATTCAATTTGGTATCAACCCCCTCAAGAGGGTGTCTCCCAACTCAAGCAGCCCCCCCTCCCCCCCGTCCATGGTGATGCAACTGCATTTGATAGAGTAAATCCAACTTTTTAAAAGGAGATTAAATTTCTGAATTTATGTATACATATCTTTAAAAAAATTGCTATTCCACTTCGGGCGTTATCCCCCGGACCCGGGGTTCCATGAATTAAAAAAAAAATCCTAATATGCTACTTTGGTACGTATGCACAACATGCTTGAAGAAAACATGAATAAACTTGATGTTTATAAAAAGAAAATTCCAGCATTCATTTGAATTTTGACGTCTTGAATTTAAGTTATATATTTCGCAATCACGAATTGCAATAGGACTCTACTCATTAAGTTTTATTTCTACAAATGGAATTGAAATGGCCAAGAAATTTGTACCCGTCGTATTACAACTGGTGATAGATTTTATGTACGATATCTACCTGCACACATATAAAAGACAGGGTTTTACGTTATGTGTTTTTATTTCTTATTAATCTTAAATGAAGAGAATTAGTAACCTGGAAAATGTTGTATTTAGATGAAGTTTTGCATTTTGAAATCATGTGTTTTTTCCCCTGAAAAAACGTAATTTTAACCCCCCCCCCCTTTTTTATTTAAAAAAAGTAAAATGCGCTTAGGTCAAGTTTGAACGAACTCAAACGATTTAACATGATAGTTGGTGTCCCAAAATATTTATTGCTAAATACATCAACGAAAGATCAAAATAATAAGTGTCTCGAGTCAGGGAGGGAGGTCTCTAACTTGGGACTCTAAACATTTTTGTGTTTCATTTTTAAAGGGACGTATCGACACATCTAACTTGTCTTGAAGTACTAAGGCACATCCTAAAAATAAGATGCTTCGTTCGAATGGAAAACATATGATTAATATGCTACTAAAGGTAAAAGTTCAAAACTGTCCCAAGTATGGGCACTTGACTGTACCTACAATTTTCATTAAAATTTAGCTACGTTCACCAAGTTGTTCTTGATCATATATTTCACCTAAATATACAACGTTTTATGCCTCTTCTTGTGTGTAAAGCAATAGAGCCAATACTACTTGCGATTAGCGACTTTGTTTACCAAGTTCTAAGTTTTCTTTAAATCCGTTTAAGACTGTTTTTCCCGAACAGTGTTCGATTTTTACGAAAGGGTCTTTTTCTAAACTGTCCGCATTTTGCTGGAGTAGCAGATTTTATTAATTTGGCTGATTTTGTCAGTTGGTTTATTTAGAGAACGATGTTAAAAGTAGGAGCCAAACTTGAAAACAACACAATATATTTCTTTTAAACCAACTAACATTTTAAAAATTTAAACAATACTTTCGGTTCAGTTACATCTAATAGTCTATCAGCTAGAGCGAAAAATGTCATTTCTGTGATAAAGCTGGGTGAGGTGTCATTTTCTTCGTTTTTTTTTTGCGTAGATTACGAATAGGCTAAGGCGGAAATCGATAGCTTTGTACAGTAATTGCAAAAAGAAACATCAAAATCATCAATTTTTGAAGTTTTGGCTTTTTGTCAAATAGATTGACTTTTATCAAAAAAAAACAAAAAAAAAATAAAATAAAATGAAAGTTAGTCGGTCTTTAATTATATACTATGGGCTTCACCTGCTCGATTACTCGCTAACTCCCGCATGCAGCCACCACCGGCGGTGGTTCAATGCCGTTTGCAGCGGATAGCAATTTCTAGCGGAAAAAACCTGACTTGTTGCATTTAATAAATGCAACAAGTTAGCCAGCAATTAATTACATACTGGAAGCTCCGCCTTCTGCTCGATTCGCTCGCCAATCCCTGTTCGCCACTTACTGTGGCTCAACGCCTTAGAAACCTTAGAATTTTTCTGAAGTTTTAATTTCGAAAAGCTAACTTTAAGCAATTTTTGGAGACATTGGATAAGATGGGGATTTTAAAGTTCGACGTTGATGTCCTGAGTGCACACTTTAGACTACCTTTAATCATTATACAGGAAGGGTCAGGGCTTGACCACCCTCAGGAATTTCTTGGTATTGAAGTTATAAAAACTCGATAATCAATACAAGCTAAAAGATGAGATGTGAAGGGATGGGGTAGGCGTTATCCCTTAGAAATGTTTCGAGACCAAATTTAGATGATTCTCTTTTTCATTCATAGCGATTGAAATGTGAAAGGCTTTGTCTAGAGATCATTTTACTATTAAAAAAAAACTTTGCTTAAAATGAATGACTAAATGTGAAACTCATTGTTTAAAGGAATTAGTTAATATAGTGCAGTAGTACAAGCAATTATTATTAGTGTTGTGAATCTTACATAAAATGCATTTTGGCTTACTGAAAATTTTGTAGTCAGTGACCAATCAAATCAATTGTTGAAACAGGGAATGCTATGTTGAAAATTAGTAATAAATCGCCCACCATTTGTGACCTCTCTCCGTTTTCTCTTGTTGTCACTTTCCTTTTAAAAAAGTTTCTTTTTTTAATACGGTGGTTTCCTCCGAACTTACTCAAAATCAAGTGATAGCTTCATCATATAACGGAAGGTTTTGAAATTTGTTTCCTCCGTAATTTACCTTGACAGCAAAAAAACATGGTCCCTTGATTTTACACTACCACCTGCAGTCTGTTGCTTCAGACGGAGGAAGAGAAAAAACAAGCAATAGGGCTGAGATGTCAACAAGAAAAACACATGTTTTGTATTGGTAATTTTATTATCACAGTGGTACCAAAACCTTACAATTCGAAGACCTTTTTTGCCTCCAGTCAAATCTCCAGTTCAAGTCAGTGCCAATAGATCAAAAGCATGAGTTCCTTATTGGGAAAACGCGTTAAATTGTTTCGCATCAAAAGTGTAAAATTGCCGCCCTCCAAAAAGTACCCCCTGGGGTGTACCACCCCCTCTGCCCTTCCCTAGCAACGCCACTGCTCATATAGCATACCTTTTGGATTATTTTTTTAAATATGTTTTCCTCTTTTTTGTTTATTAAATGCAACAAGTCAGTTTTTTTTTCACTAGAAATTGCCACCCGCTGCAGGTGACATTTAAGCACCGCCGGCGGTGGCGAACGGAGATTAGCGAGCGAATCAAGCAGAGGGCGGAGCCCCCGGTATATAATTAAAAACCGACTAACTTTCATTTGGATTTTTTTTGGTAAAAATCACTAATTGACAAAAAGCTGAAACTTCAAAAATTGATTCTGATGCTTTTATTTTTGGCACGAAAAATTAAAGAAAATTAAGTTACATATTCTTTTAAATAGGCCTTGATATCGTCCACTTCTGGTTTGAATATAATTATCATTGTTCATAGTTCTAGTGCAGACATCAGTGTAATTATAGCAATCATCGTCAAAGATTCATGTTATTATCAAGAATTTCATTGATATTATCATTAGATGCCGAAATATTTTGATGCATTTGTTCTTTGAACTGATTAATTTTTCTTTCATGACCAATCTCACCGCCAGGTATCGGAGCACCAGCGTGCAAAATAGAATATGTCGCCCCTCCGTATAAACGGCCGGTGCACCATAAAAGTGGGGTGGGGGTGCAAAGGAAATGCTGGGGTAGGACCGTAGCTAGGCAGTGATGTAAGGTAGAGCAGCGATTCTCAACCGGTGGTCTGGCACCGGTCCGCAGAAAGATTTGACCGGTTCTCGGGGTTATTTTTCGTTAACCTTTCTTGTTTAAAAAAAAAAAAGGAAACATAAGAATTTACTCTCCAGTACGACAGCAGCTTTTACGTAATTTTTATGATTAATTTTCTATGATTTTCAACAATATTTTTTTCAAGGGTTTTTTCTTCAAGTTAAAGAAAGAGAAAAGTAAAAAGTCACCTTTCCGCGATTTTTTTAGAAGCTTTTGCCGGTCCTCTGTTCAAAAAAGGCTGAGAAATGCTGAGAACACTTAGCTTGCATGGCAAGGCACTTCTAAATTATTTTATGGGAATAGGGGCGGCCTTCGGAAGCCTACATTTTCTTTTTTAAACATGGAAGACATAGCGGGTCTAGCGTTTTGTTTAAGAGTAAGTCAGCATCAGAAATCTATGTTTTGCATCACATATGGGGAGAAAGAGCAATATATTGTATTAACATGAACCTTCTCTAAATGTTTAGAAATAGTTTCGTACATTTTTTCTTTTTATAAATTCAAGTTCTGAAACTAGATAACAGAAGAGCCTTCGAAAAATTAAGAGAAAAAGGGGGTTAGAGGTAACTCCTATGGTAGTTTTCCAAAATAACAGATGTGTAAGTTGACCACTTGCGGTGCACTACTCTAATGGTCAACTTAAACAGGTAGTCAACTTAAAAGTTGATTTATATGACAAGAGCTAATTCTGTACCTGAAAAAAGCGGTCAAATTAAACAGGTGGGCAACTCCACAGGATTTACTGTATTTGCAAATTTTCTTGTTTTGACGTTTAGGAAAAAAGATGACATTGTACAATGATAGAAAAATAGGGCTCGAGGGATCTCCCCGAATTTTTTTTGAAATTTAACTCCTTGAAATGCAATTTTGGCCATTGCTGGCATTAGGGAGAGAATGGGGTTCAAAAGTCTCGTTCGGAAACTTTCAGAATTGAAGCTCCGAAAGCGCAATTAAAGACGATCTTTGGAAAGAGGAGGTTTGAAGACTTCACACCCAAATTTTTGAAATTGAAGTCTTAAAAACGCGACTGTGTGCTAAAACTAGGAGCAGTAAAATAAAAGATGGGATTTAAGGGCTCTTCCCCCACTCGTGCAGTTCCTAGGTATTGGAGTTGTCGAAAAGTAACTCTAGACGACCTTCCTGATGTTAGGAAGAGGAAAGGTTGGAATTTTTTGGGTTCCCTCCAGGAAATGTTTTTTTGACTGAAGTCTTAAACGCAATTCTAGACTTTCATGATGTTGGTGAAAACGATGAGGTTGTGTCAAAAATTTCTTGCATTATATTTTTAAAATTAGACTCCTAAAAATGCAGCTGTAGTGGCCACATCCGGTCCGCGAAGCTCATCCGCGTGGCCTGTTTTGTTTAGTGTTACAAAATCCAAAAATACGATTAATAATGCTATAATTTTTAACCGACTTCAAAAAGGAGGCGGTTATCAGTTCATACCGTATGTATGTTTTTTTTTTTGTTTGTCCACTCACAGCGTCTCACCTAGTGAACCGATTTTGATGATTCTTTCTTTAATGGATAGGGGATGGCTCAACTTAGGTCCCATTACTTTGTTTGACCATATTTGTCCTTTAGAAAAAAAGTTATGGGCAAAAAACCATAAATTTCATGCAATTTCCCTATTAAATGATTAAATACTGTAACGAAGTTCGCGCTTACCTTCCGTGGATAACGGTGGGTCAGTGGTAGAATTCTCGCCTTCCACGCGAGCAACCCGGGTTCAAATCCCGACTAGGACCAAGTGAATGTTACTAAGATTTCCTTTCTACTGTTTCTCGTATTTTCTCGAATGTTCTATTGATTTCTGTATCTTTCCAATTCTGGAAAATTCCGGCATTTTCTCAAGTGGTAAAGATACATTTTTAGTGTCAATCGCTTAAAGTTTAAGATGTGCTTATAGTTTTTTTTTTAGTATGTAGCATTTTTAGGAAAAAAAAGGGGTAAAGTTTCATGATGGTAACTTTTTTACAGAAATATATACATTTACACTAAAAAGGATGAAAAAAAAATTTTTGGAAAAAAATAGAACCGACTTCAAAATTGCTCTAAAAAGGGAAAAATAATTTTATTCTTTAAACACTATCGATAATACTTTTAAACATAATTTTTGAAGTTGGCGCAAAAACGATAGAACAGATCATTCACCGCCATAATTCAACTACAACTATAAATTTTACCAGGCCTAGTTCCTTTACTACCACATACATTATGCATTGATAACAGCATCTTTGAGCAACGATATAAATGATTCGTTTCTAACTTTCGATGATTTTCTGAAAAAAATATGAACGAAGCATGGTTACACTGGATTTTACTTTTTGTTTTTGCGCCAACTTCAAAAATTATGTTTAAAAGTATTATCGATAGTGTTTAAAGAATAAAATTATTTTTCCCTTTTTAGAGCAATTTTGAAGTAGGTTCTATTTTTTTCCAAAAAATTTTTTGAAGTGAAATATTCAGAATTTGTTTTTTTGACAAACAGACGCATTTAATAAAAGATGCAAAGTAATTAACAACAGTTTCTAGTTTTTATTTTTATTTTCTTTAAATATTGTATTAAGTTTAACTCATACCTTTTGTCAAAGATATATTTTTGATTCTTTATATAATGAAATTCATTTATAAAAATTGAGGGTGAGAACCTACAGAGCAAATGTTTGCACAAATGAGATTCATGAGCGTTGTTTAGAATAAACTCGAATTCTTAAGTAACAGTATCAAATTACTCATTTAAGAGGAATTTCAGCCAAAACTCTGCAATAAATTATTTGACTGAAGTGCTGGATGAGGATTCCATCTTTCATGAGTGTTACTATAGCTAATATTCAGCATTTGTAATAAACATCTGTTACTTTAATCTTTAAAAATTGGTTTCAGTCTTGAATTTTTTTAGTTATCATGATAATTTCCAATATTAAATATTAATTTAATATGTTTTTATGAAAAATTTTACCCTTTCTTTTCGAAACAAATTAATGAGAAAAACAGCTATCCAAATGCTTAAATTCTTAAATAAACAAATATTTAGACTATTTTAACATGCTACTGAGATTTAAGTTAGTTTAATCAGGATTTGTTAGATTATTTTTAGCAAAAAATTACGATGTTTTAAAAAAGTAACTCATGAGAAAAACATTGATTTGCCCAGATGTTTTTGGAATTTCTAAAATATAAGCAAATTAACTCACAAATAACCACCTGGTTAGAAAAGCTAGAAGTTGTAAGGAATTTATACCCATGAAAGTTTTAATGTTTAAAACAACACTTTTTCAAATTGTGTCGAACCTAATGCGTCAATGCATTTGAAAATCACCCTGTGAAACGTTTTTTTGGTTACGCTGACAAATCCCATTAAAGTAACGTTTATTACGCAAAAAATCTCGGTTTACAGGCCCCGATGCATAAATTGTGGACCCCCCTTGCAACAAAACTTGTTGTAGAGCCCCTACCCAGAGGCCAGCATTGTATTTTTGCAACTAATAATCCAAGGCCATCGAATAATCTCAAATCTAGATTTTTTTAAATATTCAATTTCTTTGTACGCAGAACCGCGCCTGGCCTGTCGGTTTAGCAAAGACTTCGGTTTGTGTTTGGCAACGTTTGTTACTTGGGCAAAAGCTAATCTCAAATCCGATTGTTTTGGTTTTGATTAGAACGGAGTTTCGCATATCTAATGAACGTTCGTTGTAACTCCTTCAAAGAAATCAGCTCAGCCAAGTTTTCCTAGAATGCACGAAGCTGTTTCGATTTTGAAGAAATCGAGGAAGTCGGACAAACATGCATTCTGTGTGACATGTGAATTTGATTTTAGCGTACCACGCGGTGGACAGAAGGATTTAAACGCGATAAAGCGCATGTTTTAACAACTAATAAAAATTTTAAGTTCGGCTTTAAACTGCATCAGTAATAGATGATAATCTATTTCGAGCAGAACTTTTATTCACGAATTTAATTCTTGAGTACAACTTGCTCATCGCAGTATCGGATCATTACAATGATTGTTCGTTCCCATGACCCTATATTATTTAAGTAGCACTGATTAATTAGCATGTGACAACTAAATCCGTTAAACAATTTTAGTTTTTGATAAAATTGTAAATATTAATAATAAATATGCTTGTTAATGAACTTTAAAACTAGTCTTCTGGGCAGACGGGTTATATCATTTCCCAGAAGCACGAAAAGTTTATCAAGTATAGGGTAGTTTTGCTGTTATTACTTTTTACCTGTTGAGGTAGAAGAGCTTGTATTTATTATAGTGTATAACTTAACACTTTTAATTTTTAACGTCAATTATGGCAAAAAAATTAAAGTCACATTTAAGTACCCCAACATACTTCTCTGCTATATATATATTTAATTCAAACAGTTTGAAAATAAAATATTGCCAGAATTTAAAATTAGTCATCCAAAAGGTCACACTTTGTATTGAAATGAAAAAAAGTTCCTTGTAACACAAACACGTGCCTGCTGTAATTTGCAATTTTTGGGCTTCAAAATGTTGGTTAATAGATTCATTTAGTCTTAGCAATGATTTGTTGGTTAAATATATGCAAATGATTTACCATTATGCTCTACTGCTACTTTTAGAGGGGAAAAAGTGATTGGCCGAAGGAATGTTATTTAGAAATTAAAATTGCTAGATAATGATGAAAAATTCTCTTCATGACTTGAGCCACACTTTTCTTCATTTGTAGTGTCATTTTCTTGGAATTTTTGAAAAATACTTGAATATTTAAATTGTCCATTCTGATCCAGAAAAGTCATTTTGTCGTTTTGAATGCCAATATGAAAAGTGCTTAGTATGTTCTAAAAAATCATTTTCTTGAAAAGGAGAGAACGCAGTCAATAAGCAATCTCTCCACATCCCAAACAAGAAATGAAATTTTTTTTAACTACAACTATTCGTAAGTTCCGTTAAAGGAAAAAAATTCTTTTTATTTACATTAACAGTGTGGTAGGTAACATTACCTGGAAATCAGGGAATTCACAGGGAAGTTTAAATTTCTGAAAAATCGGAATTATCCGGGTATTATTTTAATTTCTCCAAATATCACGGAAATATATAATTTTGAATTGCAAACATCTTCAAGTTTTTCGTAATGATATTTCTTTTTATTTTGACACCAGATTTTGTATTTATCGAACAAAACTTTACACACATTCTAAAATTTTTTACCGCTACAAACCAGCAAAGACTAGAGATTGAACCAGCAAAAGACTATACAAATTTGTAAAACTATTTTAAATGATTTGCTTCTTTTCATTACTTATTAGTTTATTCAAGTTATTATGATCGTGTCTGTAATTATTACTATTTTAATATTTTATTTCATACAGCTGATCAGAATATTTTTGCATCTGTGTTAAGAATTGTTTTTTTTTCTTGTTTTAATTTTCAGTTAGCATTAAGCTTTTTAAAAGGCTTTTAAATAAATTTTTTTTATTTTTTTTATTAAAACCTTCATTCGGAAATGTCTAATTGAAATTCTAATATCATTTTGAGAGCGAGTTTTCAAATGTCACAAGTTAAATGTTGAACCAGAGACAAAATTTAATGGAAGCTTAATCTTCAAGTATCTTGAATGTTAATCTTACTGTTATCTTTTTTTGTTTTTTGATCTACTGTTTTTTCGCACATTTTTCAAACTAACATTTACTGCTTGCGTAGGGTGGTTGAAAAAACTTTTTTTCTACTACAGTCCAGGACACTATTTTTTTACACTTACTAATAGTATTATGCTGTAAAAAATATTAGCTTCTTACGCAAATTTTAAGACGGTGTTTAATGACCCCTTAATTGAACATAAGCCGTAGCAAAGAAAACGGCAAAAATTTAGAGAAATCTAGTTTTCCCAGCTGTTTTTTTTCTTTTTTTTGTAAATGATTAATAATATGCATATACATTGCAATAAAATAGTGTATATTATGTGTAGCACTCTGTTGTTCAATATACTTTTTAACTTCTCTCCCCATGCATTGGAAGATTGGGAAAGGGGGTTGAGCACCCTTTTTCAGTTGAAATAGGAAGCTGAAATTCTTAAAGTATATTGCTATTCACAAGTGTAAAAATATTGACGGGTGTCCTGGTATCTAGGATAAACTTTTTTATATGTATGTATTTGTGAACAATGCTATGCTTGCCGCAATTATAAAATCGAGGAAATTTTTGGAGTTAAATCAGGGAAATATCCGGGAACTTTTTTTCCAGGATTTTGCTACTACCATGATTAAAATTATAAGCAAAATTAACGAAATCCTGCTGGTTTTAATCTTCAGGAAAAGGGAGTTCAGGACAGAAAAAAAAATAAAAAATCAGTTTTATTTCTTTGAAATAGTATGCCTGAATTAATCTTGAATTTCTTTACCAATTATTTCAGAGGTTAACATGCCAATTGTACAGCACCCTCTACGTTCAAATGTAGATGACGTGTGGCACTGTATGGGGATGATGCGTGGGGAGATGGCCCGTCTCAACCACGCTCAGGATGAGAACATACGGGCCATGGGGATGATGCGTGGTGAGATTGCCCTTCTCAACCACAAAGTCAATACGCAGGCTCAGACCATAAGTGAGCTGCAGGAGTTCAAGGGCGGTGTGAAGCGGCACATCCTGGAGCTGCAGCGGGTGACCCGTGAACTGGGCCAGTACGTTGTGGACATAAGGAGGAATGCTGTGACGCTGGGATTAGGTAAGAACTATCTCATTTGTCGTTCATGTAGGCAGCATTTCTTAATTTCTTCATTTAGTGGAAGTCCTTTTGAATGTCCTTTCTTCATGGAAAACCTGTGTTAGTAGTATATAGTTGACCCTCCATATATCCAACTTCAATGTATGGAATTTTTCCGCATATCGAAGTCCTAGCAAATTTCCATTGCACAGAAAAGTTGCTCCTATATATTGAAAAAATCGTTGCCACAAAACTCATAAGGAATTTGATGTTGAGAGGTGTGTAGATAGGTCGTTGTTACGTTAAGTTATCCCTATTGTCTGTTGATTATCATTCCTAGTCTCTTTAGCTTCAGTGAAAATCATTCAAATTAAGTAGATTGCTTTTTTATTTTTTCTCTCCATTACATTGTCAAAGCGAAAATCTCAATGTTGCGGATAAAGTTGAATTACCGCAGAATGAAGATGTATGAAGGCGCAAAAATGTTACCTTTGGCAAATATATTATTTCCGCAAGCAGAGTGCCCGCTATTATGAGAAATCGGCGAGCCGTAATAAAAGTACTGAAACTTAAAAAAAAAACTTTCACTCAAAACATGAAACGTTACAGTTGGTTTTTTAGAAACTATGCAGTGCTCCAATAAATGTTTACTTTTTTAATCAATTTCATTTAATCCGATGCTTGTATAAATAAGAAATTGAGTTTCATACGCAAAAATTAGCTTTAATTTTAATTTTTTAGGAGATTTTTATGATAAACTAAGATCTTTTTTATGTATCGAAATTTCTATACATCGAACTTTTCCCGGCAATTTGCTACTTCGATATATGGAGGTCCGACTGTAGTTTGAATGCAAGATTCTAGGCATAGTTTCTCAAAAGCGCTTTTTGGGTTTTAAAAGTTTTTCTACTTGAAATACGAATTTGAAAATTAACTCTAGTTTTTCTGAATACTATCTACAACTCATTTTAATGAAAATTTATTTTCAATGAAAATTTATCGATTGTAGAATATTTTTATTTTTGATCAAAATAATCGGTAAATAAAAGGTAGAATGAAGAAATGAAAATATAATGAAACAATAAACGAGTAATTAAATGAATAAATTAATTACTATACGAAGAAAAATAATAAACGAGCGAGTAAAAGCATGATTGAATAAGAAAACAAAAGTAATTTATATTAAACTAGCAGTCTGCAGCACCCAGCTGGTTCGCCTTTTTCCACCATTCACCTTTTTTGACAACAGCTGTCTATGGCGACTGTTTGGCTTGTTTGTCATTCAGTTTTACGCTAAAATTGCCGCCTTCGGCGGCTTATATCAGCATATACGATCTATCTTTCTTTTATATTTTATAACCACCTATTCCCTAACAAAAAGAAAAAAACACTCAACCGTAGTTTTATTTTTGTAAAATCAAAAAGTACAAAAACAACAAAAAAAGCTGTCTTTTCTCCGTAGTGTACAAAAAGTAGTTTCCAAAAAAAAAACTTTTTATCGTGCAAATATGTAACGTAAAATACTCATGTTTAAAAATTGCAACACCACGAAGGAATTGCGCGAGTGAGCTGAATATGGCAGGAAATGTGAAGCAGGGCATGATATGCAAATGATTAAAATTGCAGACCGGTAGCGCATGCGTACGCTGAGCAGCGCCCTAAGAACGGCGGATCGAACCGAATATATATAGACGGCTGTAGTGAGGCGTGTATGATTATCGGTTGTTATGATAGTCAACGTTAACTCAATCTTTACTGTGCCTCTTCGACAAAAGAAAGCAAAATTTGAGCAAATTTCGGAGTTTTATCGGGACAGAATCGTCGGCCTAGCTGAAGCTGGATTATCTTATCGTGCAGTAGCCGCTCGTGTGCAACATAACAGCAGCACAACCATGCGTGTTTGGAAGCAGTGAACGGACGAGGGTCAAAAACCTGGGAATGGACCCCGAAATGTGACGTCAGCTCGCGTTGAGAGACACCTGGTGCGTATGGCGCTGACGGACCGCATAGCTTCTTTTAGCCAATTGTGCAGCACAGTGGTCAACAGCTACAGGTGTTTCATTGTGTGCTTAATCAATTCGGAGACGTCTGCTGCAGCATGGGCAGCGCGCAAGGATTCCTTTATAAAGGATTCCTTTCACGCGAAACCATCGCGGAACTGCGGTTAAAATGGGCCATTGTGCGTAGGAGCTGGAGTGCTGATTGGCAGCATTTTCTGAAGAATCCCGCTTCATTTTGTGGCACCATGATGGCCGAATTCGTGACAGGCGCTATGCCTGTGAGCGGCACATTCCGGAGTGCGTTATCGAACGCCACAGTGGACGAACATCCGGAATTATGGTCTGGGGTGCCATAGCATATCATGGACGATCACAATTTCTGCGAATTGTGGGCAATTTGAACAGTACCCGATACATAAACGAAGTTTTACAGCCCCAAGCTATTTCTTTCCTGGAAAGATTGCCAGGCGCTGTATTTCAGCGGGATAATGCCCGTCCACATGTTACCAGGACTGATTCGCAGCAGGTACAGCTTCTTCATTGGCCTGCATATTACCCGGATATGTCACCGATTGAACATGCGTGGGATTTCGTTGGGCCTTGTCTCGCTCGTGATCCTCGTCCTGTTGCTTCGACAGACTAACTTTGGTTGCACATAAAAACAATATGGAATACTCTTCCGCAGGCAGATATTCAAATTTTGTTTTACTCCATAAAGAGTCGTGTAGCAGCTCTTACTGCGGCGCGTGGTGGCCACACAAAAAACTAATTTCTATCTTTTTATTACTTGGTTTGAAAATGTAATCATTTATTTGTACCATTACCACTCAACTGTATTAAATTTAATTCAAGTGTGATGCTTCTTTCATGGTGTTGCAGTTTTCACAAACATGAGTGTAGATGCAGCAAAACGTCTTTTGGGGGAGGAGGGAGGATCAAAAAAAAATAATACCCCTAAACTAAAAGAAAGTAAAAAAGCAAGCGCTACCGTTAAAATATATAAGTAAGCAATAGTAAAAAAAATCAAATAAAAATTGTAGCGATTAAGATTCGATTTTTCAATACCGAATCGAAATCCAGGTTGTGACGTCATAGCAGAAAGAATGTTCTTTTAGGCCGATCTACGGGCATGCGAAAACGGACGGGGGGGGAGGGAGGATCTGCATTAAAAAAAATTGTAAAAAAAGCTGTTGCGTATTTTTGAAAACTTTTTTTTTTCTGAGGGTGGTGAAATGTTTTCTATATCATATATTTAAATTTTAGTTAAAAGGCTTTAAAACATTGTGCAGGACGAGTTTCGAAAAAAAGTAAACCTAGGAAAAAATGCAAAATAAAGGTTTTTTCAAAAATTCATTAATACAAAAATTGCTCCATCTTGGATTTTTTCGTTCATCAAATTTAAAATTAAATTTCCTACACTATAGTGCAGAAAATGTTTGTCTGGCGCAATTGTTTTAGGGTATGTGAAGGAAAAAGTGAAAAAAAAAAAACCCCGCATAAAACGTTAAATAACTTTCTTCTAATTAAGGTATCAAAAATCGAAGCCCGAGGTGCACATTTTAGGTAAAAGTTGCACCTGTGTTCCAAATTTCATCTTTCTAGGTCTTACTGCTTTCCCGGGAAGCGCGCCACACACACAAACATCTAATCATATGTATAGATAGATGATTCAGTGAGTAAATGAAACAAACTATTTCACTTTGCCCCATATGTACTTGACGAATTGTACAATTCATTTAAAATACGAATAAGCTTAATATTAACTAAATTAATACTGCATTGAATATTAGGTCTCAATTAATGCAAAAATTGTTGCTAACAAGAAAATTATCATTTTATTGTCACAAATAATTTTTGACTTATAACAAAATATTACATTATGAGAATCATTTTTTTTAAATTTCATGCATTACCAAACGTTTTAATATTCGGCAATATTTTTTCCTTACTGGAATCGACTACATATGGCACTATACAATTATGAAAACGGTACAGTTTGGGAAAAGAAAGTTTTCTTCTGTTTGTTATTCGAAAGGAGCTTTTTTCCACTCGGAAAAAATTTAAAATTTTTGAATTTCTGGCTGAAAAAAGGGGTCAAACTTAATGAGTACATTCCAACAGGGCTAGAAAAGTCTTAAATTTTACATGCCCACCCAGCATGTTTGTCTAAAGAATAAATGCCTAAATATTTTTTGCATTGGTCAGTTTTTTATTGGATAATAATAAAAATATAACTTGTCGTATAGCATTAATCAGACAAAAAACTAATTTAACAGTTTTAGATCTAGATGAAGAATTTTTTCAATGTAAAAAATAGGTTTCAATAAATAGTGCATAATTAGTCATAAAATTTTTTTGACTTAATCAAAAAAAAAGTATAATTACATGCCCAGGCGTTCATGTAAAGTATAAGATTCATTCCCGATCGGAATTTTCACATGATCCTGGCATCTTGGGCAATATAAATTTAAAGCCATGCATTTCAATGTATATTTTCTAAATACTTTTGAATATTGAGCATCCTACGTTAAAGCACTTAGGTGTAGGCTGAGAAACACTAAAATATTTGTTGCTTTTCTTACTGAAACTGAATATGTTCGCAGGACGGAATTATAATAGTATCAAAATGTTTGTTCCAGTTTTCAACGTATTTTCATTTAATTTTTATGTATATATGTGTGTTCAAACTTTATAAATAGACGATACGAACTTTACAATGAAGGCCTTTCGGTTTTAAATCTTGACACTTAACAAAAAAATATTAAAAATTTACAAACCACATTCTAATCAAAATGAACAGTTGAATGAAAACTTGAATAATAATTTGGATAAATTTTGGTCAAAGAAAACAGTTGGCAGATGGGGAAGGGGGAACTGTGTTCAAGTAGTCGAATCTTACATAAATGGGCCTATAGATTGAGTATTTCTCAACTCTTTTGTAGTGTCGGCTGATAGAAAAAAATTTTATTACATTATCTTACTTTCATCGATGAACAATGAACTTAGTAGCGTACAAGCACCACTTTAAACGTATTTCATTTTGCATTATGAAAAAGTTAAAAGCAAGTCGTTGGGTGCGAAGGGTCGCTTTTTTCCCCGCGAAAAGTTTTTCCTATATGATTGGCTTGTGCTGACCTTTGACACATTTCGTTTGAATCCGACTCCTGAAGACAGGATGACACAATTTTTAAATCTTGATAATCTACTTTCGATTTATTTTTGAACTTTTATCTAGTGTTTTATTTTTCTGTTTTGTTTTAGCGCAATTTTTGCAATACATTAGGGTTTCTTACATTTCATTATTATTTTTTGCTTTTATGGGAAAGCAGGCTAGAATATGTAGTTTGACTATCAAGGAGGATGCGATCGGTTTTCGTCATTTTGAATGATATAAAGGATTGAATCCTTAAGTTTAATGTGATTTGGTGTGTTGAAAGATTTAAAATGATATCCTTGACCTATTTGAAAACTTCTGATTTTTTTCGGCAGATATCCAAGGTCTCCAGGGGCGGACCTCAACACTGTTAGACAGTTCCCTTCGTCACTGGCAGTTCCAGGAATTTGCCCAGCGGAACGTGGACCACCTCTACGAGGTCATCCACCGCCGGGGTAAGTTTCAGCTTTCAATTCAGAAAAAATACGGGAAGTTCTTGTAGTAGTGTAATTTTCTCAGCATTCTAATGAGTTGTTGACCGAGAGACCAACTTGCGTGGAATGATAGATCCCGGAGAAATGAAAAATGGAAACTTATTTTTTAAATTAAATAACAATTTATTCAAAAACTAGTGTAAAAACGTAAATAGGAAAAATTATTAAACATTTATAAGAATCACATCCTCTATTAGCAATTCAAATAAAATAATACCCCCCCCCCCCCCCCAACAAACAAACATCACAGAAATATCACGAGATTCAAGATTTCGTTAATTAAAATAAACTTCAGTTCCAAAACATTCCTATTATTCTTTGAAAAATTCACCCTCCACAATGAAACAACTACTGTAACTGTCCAGAAAACTATTTTGAAAAGTTCATACCGTTGGCAGTTCATACTCTAAAACTTGGCCACTCAAAAATACAAAGGCAACATCCATTTGCCAGATGTTCAACGAGTTGGAAAAGTCTATTCGTGGACGGCGGAACAAATGAATGGTCTATCATTCCCAGACACACCCACGCCACAGAAGTCGCACGGGAAATTCTTTTCCAGGCGTAAGGCAAAACAGGAACCATCCAGTAGCAGAGGTTGCCTGATGCCTCACCGTGTACTGAATTCAGTCCAGCCCGACCGGCTCCGTAATCTGGTATATGCCAGGTGAACCTTCCAGCCCTGTAGGCTAAATTCTTAAAACACATCAACTCTTAAAATTTTAATTCCTTATTAAACTTTCTTTGAAACTGTAAGGGTGCTGTTTTAGAACTTCCCGCACTTTCAGCAGGCAAAGGAATTTTGTTATCACATATCTGAAGAAAAACTTCCACGTCCTCTGCTTCGATAAATACATTGAGCCCATATGCTTACATGAAAACATACACCGTCTGCAGAACGGAACCAAATAAGAGATCGATTGACTTCCTATTTAAGCAGCCTCCGTGACACCCTACGCAACGACGTGACATCGTCAAAATTTGCATATGTTACAACTCTTAGCAACTCAACTCAGTTGCTAAGAGATGTAACATATGCATAATCTGTTAATATTTTTAATTTACTTTCTGCGATGCTGTAGGCGAAAAGATCAACTTTTGAGATATGACATCACCTCCGCCGATGGGCAAAACACGTTATCTATCGTTTAGGTATTTAGAAACTTAGGGGATTTTCGCTCGCTGGTTATTTATGGCATTTTAAAACGGCAATCTATATCTAGGATAGCTTGAATTAACAAGTAAGTTTAAACATTTTATAAACTTCGTAGCTTTTTATGAAATTGCTCCAAGAACATTAAAATGAAAGCCTTATGCTAACAGTTGTTAATCTGTGTGGTAAGGAGTTCCGTCAAAAACATCGCTGGACTGAGTAATGTAGCAGTAAATGCTTAAAGCTAAGGAAAATTTATTTTTACTATAAATTAAAGAGCTAAAATTATTTCGCTAATGGCACAAAACAAAACATTTGGTGTGGTTCATTTTGCGTAGTCATTTATTACGAATGCACAAAATTAACTTTTATCCAAATGTTTTTTTTTTTTAAATAAAGTAATTCTATGTATAAAGTTACCTAAGAATAAAAATTGTCGTAGTTTTACGAATAATTTAAGCAGAAAATTGTTCAAGTTTTATTAATGAATTTTTACTTGTGTTATCGAAGTTGACATATATTTTTAAACTTATTTATTATAATCTGCTCTGAATTCCAAATTGAACGTGACAAACTTTTACTAATTTGACATTCTTTCCATTTACTTCAATTAAAAATGTGGCAGTTAAATACAGTATATGATATAACGATACCAAATTTAGAGATTTCTTCAATTTAATGATAAATTTCACTAGCCCGGATTTGACTGCGTTGAATGTCAGTTCCTAGATTTGAAGATATCCTTGATATAACGGTAACTTTTTCTAGTCCCTTGACAATTGTTAAATCGAAGTTAAACTATTACTAAAGCTAGTTATTTCTCCCTTTTATTCTTTTATTTCTTGTTTGCGTTACGATACACTTCCTAAATCTCTGGCATCGCATTCCTCATAATTTTGCAGTGTTACAATTAATTCAAACTGAAATACAAGTAAACAAAACTAGATAATTTTTTGTGCTGTAAAACAAGTTGTCAAAAAATACAATTATTTTCTTAAATCAATATATGTTTTAGTCTAGCTTGTGTGATAGATACATGTGTGCAGTCTGCTGTAAGAAATAATTAAACGATCTGAATACTTGAAATATTTGAGTGCTTTCCTAGACACGGGAAAATTCAGCTTTTTATTTAAATGGAGCTACCAATAATTCTAGTTACGCATGAATATATGTTCTTACGAATGCAAATATTACTAACTTTTTGATAGAAACTAAGCACTGTGGTAAAGGAACAGGTAAAATTCAATTTCTAATGCAAACTTAAATTTGTGTTTTTCTCTCTGGCAGATGCTCCCTGGGGGGAAGAGTTTCCACCCTTGCCTCCTGCCCGCATGGACGCTGGCGCCGCCATGGACATCGCCAACCGGGCTTTGAATATCGCCATGTTGGCCTTCCAAGCTGCAAGGAGCCGCCCGGATGCAGTCGCCCCCGGCCAGGAAGAGGATTCCTCCGGTGACGACGATGATGATGCTCCAGGCGACGTCCCAGTGGCCGCACCCGCCCCAGCCCCCCTTGCTGCACCTACATCCCACCCGGACGTGCCCGGGGCCCGGGCCGCACCTTCCGGGAGGGTAGCAGGTAAGCGTAAACCTCGTAAGCGTACTAGGTTTAGCTCCTCAAGACCGGAGGGAGGCCCGCAAGAGGACGCATCCCCTGCCACGCCCACTTGCTCCGAGGAGCAAAGCTCCGTGCAGGATGGGGCGCAGGAGGAGGAGGAGGCGAGGGGCGAGTCGAGCGACGACTCAGGGACGCATGGAACTCCAGTCGCCGCCACGGATCAGGTGTCCGGACCCTCCTCCACTGGAGTTGGGCGCGGGCACCGCGTACGTAGGCAGGTACAATTGTACCAGGCGCCTGCCAACTCCCTGGGCCGCCGTACCCGGCTCCAGCCCCCCGGCCCCCGTACCCGCCGTCGTACCGACGTGCGGAATCTCCGCAGGGTGCGACCCTCTAGGAAACCACCTTCCGATCGTTGAGGGAAGGGGGATCTATCAATTCTGAATTCTTTTGGCATTTGCTCGAACTGAAATTCATTGGATGGAGATGGAACACGACTGCACTTGAGCATTCGGGGGCTTTCGGGCCGTGCCCTTGTCCCCCAGGAGCTTTGAAGGAACTCCCTGCAGACCATACAGGAGATTTTGAGGGCTGTGTCCTCATCCTTATGGAGATATTTAGATACTGTATCCTCATCTTATTAGTGAATATCAGGGGCTGAGTTCTCAGTTTAATGAGACTTCTAGGTACTGCGTCCTTAATTTAATGGATTTTTAAAGGACTTGTCCCTAAACCGCGATTTGGAATGTATACTCTATTTTAGGTTTTTAGAGACTGGCGAGAGAATGAACTAATCATCACATCAACACAAAACCAACGTTTACACGAAAGCTAATCATCCGTTCATTTATTCATTCTTTCCCATTTCTACGAACTATCACTTCTTCATCCAGTGATTATTTGTTAACTTAAATGCATTTTTAGCAATCATCAGTTCTTTCATTCACATGCATTTGTGCTTTCATTTACGTACAATTTAAACAACCCTTTAATAGATTTTTCATTCACATGCAACAGAATAATGTGTTCATTCACAATGCCTTTGAGAAGTTATTTATTCTTTTACTCATTCACATTCAGTAGTCAATCAATAATTTATCAAATGAATGCGACAATTAAAGGGTTTGCCGATACATAAATCTATCGACATATATCATGATATATGATATTTATTTTGGTTTGATATTATATTTTCGATATTTATTTTTTGAAAAACGAAGTTTAAAATTTTGAAAATAAAAATTTTTAATCATATTAATAAATATTATCCTTTTAATATTAAAAATAACCAAAAGTGACATTGATCTACTATATAGCAGATTAATGTATCATTAATTTAATGTTAATATTATAATATTTCTTCCATTTTATATTCATAAATAATTTTTAAATATTAAAAATGCCTTGCTAACAGAAAGTCGGTCAGAAAAAAGGAAAATTTCATGAATGTGTACTGACTAATGAATATTTTTATTCCTGAAATACATAAAATTAGTAAGTAATTAACCCAAAGAAAGATAACTAAAGCAGCTTATAGCAGCTAAGTAATTAAATTAAAAGCTAAGTAATAAAGCAGCTTAAGTAATTAAATCAAAATTAATAGAAATGTATCAGGTTTGTTAAATTTATTACTAATGGATTAAACTATCGCATTTCACAAATGAGTGTAAGTATCATTTAATTTTAAATGTTATTCTTAGTACGTAAATTGTTATATAAACTGTATATTAATGAATTAAATAAAAAAACATTAATTTTAAAGTTTATGCTTTGTAATAATAAAATAAGACTATTAACAACATTGATTTAAGAAAGTAGTATTTATTAACTTAAGTTCGTGCTGATTGAAAATATCGTATATATATCAAAATATCAGATTTTCGTTAATATATTTTCAAACCTTGCAACTGAATGTGATTGAGTAAATAGATATATAATCAGATGAACTGTGAGTGATTGATCAATGGATTGTTTTGTTACAAGTGAATGAAGAAACTATCACACTGTTATGTGAAAAAACAGTCGAGCATAGTACATTGAAATGAGTAAAATTGCGACAATGTGTATGTATAAATGTACAAATTAAACAGTTAAAACAAACTCTGCAAACAGCTGCTGCAAGGTTATAGAAAACTCCTTTATCAGTGCGAGAAAAAAAATTGATCACTGTCCGACAAGTGAATGAGAAATACAGGACAGGAATGGGTAAAAAAAAAGAAGTGGCCGGCATTGGAAACGTTCCACAATCAAACACTTGATTTCAACTGCAAAAAGGAAAAACGGGCAAAAGAGGTTTTTGAAGGAAATATTTCCAAACAGTCGGGAATTGGAGCAGCTCAATAGTTTGCAAAGCAATAAGATATGCATAAGAGCTAAATGTAGTGAAGTACTTAAAAGTATTAATCAATATTTCTTAGCATTTACATTAAATAATTTGTTTTAAAAAATAGAAATCAGCGATAACTGTTTAGAAAATTGTAATACTCAATGTCATGCCCTTGTTTTGTAAAATATGGTTAATAAATTATGGCGTAAATTTTCTTAATTGAATAGGAAAACAGTACAGTAGTTTCTTGTCCAGAGACAAGAAATAAGCAGGATATATCCGAAAACTCAATGTAGCCGACGTTATAAGAATTGGCGATTCAAATAACGGACATGTGCACTTGCAAAAAAGCTTTTTATCACATTAAGATTGTTCAAAAAAAATCAAAAGAAAATTGCTCTTTTAACATAAATATAATTTAAAATATTTAACTATAGAATAAAAATTGAAAGGTGCAACTTGCACTGCAACGAAAGAACATTCTGGAGAATTTTTTTTGTGAAGCAACATTTTTAAAAATAAGTTTCCGATTTCAGGGGGAAAAGGACAAGCTCTTCACAACCGAATAAGAGACATAACGAGGAGTTATCTCGTTCAATATCGTTACAGTTTTCAAAAATTAATGAAAATGTTACCAGTTACTAGTTCCGCAAATTATGTGACTCAATTAACTGAATGCGTTGTATGAAAAAACTAGTTTCATGTTTTAAACATTTTGTAAAAATGAGTGCTTTACATTTTGAACAGTTTTGTTTCATTTTTGCGTATTAATCTGTGCCACAATTTTTATTTCTAAATGCCACATTTTCTTTCGGGGGAGAACGTTTTTTTCTCGCAATTCTGCAAATAGTCTCGAATGAACTGCCTCCTACTGATAGAATTTCCGGTTAGTTTTGCATTGAACCCAGTCATTGATTGTCAGCAAGGTCCAAAATATTACCCAAAACCTGTGCGGATGTTGTCAAAGCGTTAAAATCACAATCTTGGTCATTTGGTATGTTAGAAAAGTAATGGGTACTTATCCTTTGACCACACGCTATGCAGAGTATAATTTACGTGATTAAATTTATATAGCAGCATATATTTTTATTCTAATCTCTTTCGCCGATAAGTTTTCTCTTCAGTTAATTTCCTTCTGCTTTTCTGTACCCATTTATCTATAGTCTTAAAGCATTTGAGGAACTGTTGTGGCAAACACTGCGTTTAGTATGTGGTGTTGGGTTCTTAAATTCCTTCAAAAATCGTCTTTTGTTCCTATTTGAGCGCCATTCAGAACGTCATCCATTTGTTAACTTCATAATTTCCAACTTTGAATGTGAGTACCAATTTCTTTTCGAAGTTTCCTTCAGTATGTATTACTTTTCATGGAATAACTTCTTTGTCAGATTATGATCAGTTTTGGGATGACAAGAACCAGCAATTCTCAGAGCACTATTATAGTAATGTTCATTTTCAAGTACTCAAAATCGAAACACTTTCAATGGCAGCACTTTCTGATAAGAATAACGAAAGTATTTTGATATTGAGTAGTGAAGATGTGTTTTTGCCTGCTAATGAGGAAGCATTAGATGGTAAAATGCAAGTAAGCATTACCTTGGAAATGCTCTGCTTCTGAAAACCGCTAGTCTTTCTTATCGCTATACTGATTTTTATTATCTTACAAAGAATAAATATTCCAGGAAAAGATACACATACGCTAGGAGATTTTTAAAAGGAAACGGGAATAACATGAAAATTTTAAAGTTGGTGAAGAAAGGGTTTTGGATGTCTCTCAAATGGGAACTAACTACGAAGGAGTTACTACGTCCTCATGCGGAGTGTATTTTACGTGATTCAATTTGTATAGCAGCATATATTTCTGTTATTCCAATCGCTTTCGCCGATATGTTTCCTCTTCAGTTCATTTTCTTCTGCTTTTCTGTACCCATTTATAACAAGTCTTCTAGCATTTGAAGAGCTGTTGTGGCTAACGCTGCGTTTAGTGTGTGGTGTTGGGTTCCTATATTCCTTCAAAAATCGACTTTTGTTCTAATTTGAGCGTCATTCAGAACCTCATCCGTTTGTTAACTTCATAATTTCCAACTTTGAATGTTAGTAGATTTCTTTTTAAAATTTCCTTCCGTATGTATTTCTTTTCTTGGAATATCATCTTTGTCAGATAGATTATCACTTTTGAGATGACAAGAACCAGCAATTCTCCGAGCATTATTATAGTAATGTTCATTTTCAAGTACTCAAAATCGAAACACTTTCAATGCCAGCACTTTCTGACAAGAATAACGAAAGAATTTTGATATTGAGTAGTGAAGATGTGTTTTTGCCTGCTAATGAAGAAGCATTAGATGGTAAAATGCATGTAAGCATTACCTTGGAAATGCTCTGCTTCTGACGACAACCGCTGGTCCTTCTCATCGCTATACTGATTTTGTTTTATCTTACAAAAAAAATATTCTAGGAAAAGATACACATATGCTAGATTTTTAAAAGGAAACTGGAATAACCTTTGAGTTTTTAATCATAAAGTTGGCAAAGAAAACGTTTTGGATGTCTCAAATAGGAACTAACTACGAAGGAAGACAATCAAAGTGATATTTCGAAAGAAATTGGCACACCAACACCACATACTAAGGGCAACAGTAATTCAAGTACTGGAAAATTTGATCGAAGAATTGATATTGAAGCACATGGAATATCCTTACTGAAGCTGAAACATATATTGGCATATTCATTTAAAACAATGATAGATAACATTAGACGAAAAATATGCTTTAACATGAACTTTATATACAGTTGGATTACGTTGTATAAAAGAACTTGAGTTGGATAGTTTGTGGTCAAATTACTGGGAACTAGCTGTTTTTCCAAAATGAAATAGCAAGAGACCAAACTCTTGAAGCAGGAGGTTTTTACTCTTCGATATTGAATCGGTGCAGGTTTTATGTCATGTTTATACCTTGCTGTAATTAACGTCTGGGTTTACATGTTGAAGTAAGTGGAAAAATTTCAAACAGGCTGAAATTCATTCGAAACTTACATGTGAAAAATGACGAGTAAAAATAATTCTCTCTCAACCAAAAGAGAAAGCATAATGCACAAATAAAAGCGATAGACAACAAAAAATTAAGCGTAAACGAGCCTGCTACCCTGGTTCAAAATATGGAACTAAAACTATAGATAAAGGAAAAGGGGCACATGTGAACACGATTCGTTTGAAAAAGGAAGGGAGAGCATCACATTTCAACGACAAACTCGTTATAATGAAGCATTAAAGTATATACTAATTACATTCAAGGGTTTGCAACCTATATTGTGTCACTTAGAATTGTACCAAAACTCTTCAATTGGAAAATATTTTTTCCGATCTGTATAACCCTGCTCACTGTCAAATTTTAAAGTTTTATAGCATGTTCCAATCAATGGATCGACTAGAAAAAAGTCCTATGATACTAAAAAATAAACAATATTTTAATGTGTCAAGTACATTATTGTTATATAGTGCGTTTAAGCTTCATACAGAATATGATGAATTTTAAAATTTTTCTAAATTAAGTTTTTAGTTAAAGGGAAATATTTTCTTTATTTTCCGTGCTAAGATTATACACCAATAAATTTTTAGTCAACTATTTTTAATTAACGATTTAAAAAATAAAAAAAATTAATTATATAATTGACAAATTTATAATTATTATTTTGCTGCAATCAGTTTGTAAATCTCTACATCTCTTTTAACAGTTAAAATAAGTCTACAGTTATATTTACACTTGCGGAGAGGATATGGGAGCTGTTCACATGTTGCGTTCACAAGTGCCCCGGAATCTACCTTAGAACTAATTTTTAAAAATAAAGAATTTTTAATTTAATTACAAAATTTAAACATTGGCATAAATTTACGTGAATGTTCAGATAATGGTTTGCAGTAATTATGTTTAGCTTATTAATTAGTTTAAAATATGTTTTTACTCGAAGAAGACAGTGATAAAAGTACATCAGTATCTGCTAAAACAAAGAAGCTATCACCACAGGAACATAAACTGGCTCCTTGCTCTGAAAGTTTTGCCAAAAAGTAGGGCTGTTACTGCTATTACTTCAGAATTTTTAAAGATTTTTTGCATGAGGTTATCCTAGTCAAACATACCATGTTCACATGTGCCCCCTTCCCCCTGTATCTTCAAAATTGTAAGCACTCATTCATGGAAAATGCAGAACACCCATTGTTCAGTTTTATACGAAATGCATTCAATAAATTGGACTACAGCAATATAGTCTGTAAAAGTATTAAGGGCTAATAAATTATAATATAAAATAAAAATATAAAAAAAAATAAAAGGCACGAATCTTTCCCTAGTGTTTGGAAATTTTTTCTTTAAGACACTTTGTCCTATGCAGGTGTTCAAGGCCGTTTCTCATGAGGTATCGTTTCCCGTACCGACTTTTTCTAGTTTATTTTCGTCATCATTTCTCGTTCACTTGTCCGTTATCGGACTTACTGATCCATTTTTCATCTTGCGCTGATTAAAGGAATTGCTTTTATAACCTCGAAACAATTATTTGCAGAGTTTCTAAAACTGTTTTAGTTGTTTTTATTCATACAAGTATATGCGTTGTCATAAGGGGTTACAGTACCTCAAAAATGATTAAACGATCAAAAATTTTTTTGCTTATTTCAAAACTAAAAACTGTTCTGAATACAGGGGAAAAGTTTCATTGCTTTAGTTCAAATATTTAAAAAGTTAAGAGTGGTTTAAGAGTGGTTTAAAAGTTAATTTTCTAAAACTCATAAGCAAATGGATGCACAGATGTTTAGAGATGATTATAATGATCGTTTAGGAAAAAACCTTTTTTTAGTTAGTGCAAAACTAAAAAAACCTTAGGGATTTTTAAAAATTGAATTTTCCTCATTTTTTTGAATTTTTAAAAAAAGTAGGCAATATTTTTTAATTTTGAAGATAAATTATTGATTACGAGATAAGTATGTATATTATAGTTTCAAAGAAGTATAAAATTAACTTAAATTTGAAAAAATGTTTGAAATGTAATGTGACCCCTTAATCTTATTTCATTGTAAAAAATTTCGGACTGTTTCTTTTTTACATGTCAGTTTGATAGTTCTTTCATTTAAAAACACATGACAATTATTTATTTGATCTTTCACTTACAATGCATTTAATCGCTATTTATTTACTCAATCACATTCAGTTGTCACATTCATCTGAAGAATGTAGAATGTTTGAATGTGACTACGGAATGAATGAGTAACTGTTCGAAAGCAATGTGGATGACAGCAAATGATTGTTCTGTTGTGATTGAAAAATCCATTAAAGGGTTGTTCTAATTGCATGTAAATGAAAGAACAAATGCATGTGAATGAAAGAAATAATGATTGTTCAAATGCATGTAAGGTGAACAAATAATTACTGGATGAAGAAGAAATTGTTCGTAGAAATGGGAAGAAGAATACATGAATAGATGATTGTTTTCGTGTCACCGTTGGTTTTGTGCTGTTGATGTGACCGGATGATTAGTTTATTCTCTCTAAGGCGTCTCTAAAAACCTCAGAAAATCGAGGATGCATTCCCAATCGGGTGCAGGCACAAGTCGTCTAAAAATCGATTAAATTAAGGACGCAGTTCCTAGAAGTCTCATTGAACAGGGAACTGAGCCCCTGAAATTCACCAATAAGATGAGGATACAGTCTCTAAACATCTCCATAAGGATGAGGACACAGCCTTCAAAGTCTCCTGTATGATCTGCAGAGAGTTCCTTCAAAGCTTCTGTGGGACAAGGGCACGGCCCGAAAGCCCCCGAATGCTCAAGTGCAGTCGTATTCCATCTCCATCCAATGAATTTCAGTTCGAGCAAATGTCGAAAGAATTTGGAGTTGATTGATGTTTTTTTTTTTGTTTTGGTTAGTTAAACTCAGTTAGTTTAACTTTTTCTTTGGTTTGTATTCCTTGGGCTATTCCGGACTGATGAGCCCTAATAAGGGCGAAACTGCAGGTACAAGTGTTCACCTGCAGTCTCTGGATGCCCGGGGATTTTCACCGTTGAGTCGGATCTCACAAAAGTTCCCGTTTTGACCACGTGATCCAAGTCCCCCTTTTTTCTTGCTCCGCACTGGAAGAATCTCATTTTGTTAGGAATTGAAATTGTTTCTATTTGTGGATAAGACGCACCTTGAACCTTAAAATCTTTTGTACTATAGTTTACTAACTGGGAACAAGGATTGAAAAACTTAGGAAGACATGAAAAGGCAACAATTTATTGGTAATATCTGAATTTCTGCAATAACTAGTATGCTATGATATTGCAATCACAAATTTTCCCTTGCAGCGTGGTAGTACACGAAATAATAAAATGTTATAAGGAATATATAAAACTTTAAAATATGAAAAATATTGGATTCTAGATTTTGTGAATCTGAACACAGACAGCACCTGATTGAATTTAATTACTCATTCACGTTTTTATTTTTAAGAAACACGTTCTTCAAATTTAATAAATCAAGCATAAGCTCTAAAAGTATGTAAGTAGCGACTAAATAACTTTTTAAATGCATTAGATGTAAAATCAAAATGTTTCTCGGGACTTTGATATTGTTCTACTCGAATCTTGTGCTTTCTTTAAACTCAGAACTTTGCTTTCATGCTTCACATTTGAACAATTTTAGATAAAAACTTGTTTAAGAGTGTAATTAAATGTATTGGCTCAAAATTTTCAAATTTTGGTTGAAGTTGGTGTTCTGTGCTCATACTGTCATCTCTGTGCTGTATCAAAAGTTTGCTTTATATTAAAGTGCTTATTAACTAGTCAAGAATGATATGTTCGCACATATCTAGTTATAATTAAATTAAATGTGTCGGATAGTTATGTTTATAAACAAGTTTCTTCAAAGAATCGAATATAAACATTTCGGTTACATTAATTCATTTTCATAAATTTATTTAAATTTCAAAGGATTACGTTTGAATACAATATTGCTTTCTGTTATGTAAAATAGTAGAAATCTAATAAGGATTGCAATCAATTAGGTTTTGTGTGGGAAAAGAGCACAACCCTTTTCTTTTTATACGCAAATGCCAAATCTTCAAAACATTACTACTACCCTTTAACTTTTCCACGAACTTTGATTTGACTATTTTTATCTCATTTATGGTAATAGTGCAGCTTTATCTTCGCTTGATAAGCAGTTTCTCATTACTATCTGTTTTCTTAAAAATGCCAGTTTTAATGCCAAAACCTTTCCTAGAAAATTATTAATTTTACAGAACTTAAATTTGCTAATGAATTTCCTGAGTTGGGTATTAGATTTAATTTCCTATTAATACAAAAACTGTTTCATCGTTTAAAAAGCTCAAACTTGTGAGCTGTCGAGAAACAAAATTAATCAATACATGGTGGTGTTAACATGTAAAATAATTATATTACTTATAATTTAAGATCAGAACTAGTCATGGTGTGTTGTTCATTAGTAACTGGAAAATTGTACGTTTTATCTGTGTGAAAAAAATACATACATTTGTTAAGAAGTAAAAGATTTTTTAGAAACATTTTTTTAAATTTTTTAGTTTATTTGATGGTATGAATTAAGTTTATAGTAGACTTGGTACCTCTAACATGAAAAAAATCAAAGATATAAAAAAATGTTCCAAAGGTATCGAGTCTCCTTAAGAAATGTCAAACATTCTTATACTCAACTATTATGCATTGCTCATATAATGAAGCTTCCCATTCTGTTTGTCAATTTGTTAGAGAGCATCAGAAAAAAAAAATTAAAAAAAAGAAAGAAAAAATATATATAAAAGAAAAAATATATATAAAAGAAAAAATATATATAAAAGAAAAAATATATATAAAAGAAAAAATATATATAAAAGAAAAAATATATATAAAAGAAAAAATGTATATAAAAGAAAAAATATATATAAAAAAGAAAATATATAAAAGAAAAATATATATATAAGAAAAAACAAAAAAATATATATAAAAAAAATACAAAAAGAAAAAGAAATATTGAAAAAAGTGAAAAAAAAAACCTAAAAAAAGACAGAAATTGGTGCTCTCCTTTGGAAATGTTTTAAAATTTGTTTGTGATCTGTGAAAATTTGTTTGTAATCTGTTAAACTACTGTTTGTAATCTGTTAAACTACTGTTTCTGCTGTGACTTTGTTAATATGGGAAGTTTTATTAGGATGTAAATTTCATAGTTATCGCTTTTATTGCAATATCATGATTTAATTATCCAATTTTGTTCGTGCCACATGTCTTAAGTAATGCGGAATTCTAGGAAAATGCTATTTCGTTCTCTGGAAGACAACTGCTTAAGTTTTAAAATAAAGATGAATTTTTTGATGTTTTTGAGCTAAAATCGAGTATAGTGCCCCTGAAATATATAATTTTCCTATCTTTTTTTTTTTCAATGCACTCGTTTGACTTTATTCTTTCACTTTTTTTAAAAATGCATTCATATGCATTTTATTAATTTAAAATTGTCTGAAAGAGAAAAAAAAAAATCCTTGTTCTGTGTAAATAGGATTACAAGTTGGATTGAACTTTTTCAATAGTTTCCTTTAATTGTTAAACTATCATGTCTTTTATTTAAGTATTTCATTAGAAAAAAAACGGATTTAAGAATGATGCATTCTTTTTTTTTTAAATCAGAAAACACATTTATTTTTTGCAGGATTAATTAGTTCTTTAAAATATTTTTTTAAAGATATAACTTTGATAAGTTCTCACTTGTTAAACTGAAGTATAACTTGAACGTGAGCCATATTAGTGCACTTGTTCTATTACCATCCTTAATTGTTTTAACGTTCAAAACTTACATTAATCTGGACAAAGCAGAAAAATATATATGTAATTACTAATTCAACAAATGTTAAGTGTACATATTAAAACAAACTAAATGGCACAGAAAAATTAATGAATATTGTACTTTCTGAAACAATGCAGTATTCAAGTTGTATTCTTTTTATTCTTTGCTTTGTAAATAATGATTTTGGTACTAAAGCACCTCATATCATGAGTCCAATGTTAACATAAAAGCCAAATATGAGAAGGATGCCAAACCCAGCATTATACCCAAGCATTCAGTGATGGAGGAGCCAGCCATGGAGGTGAATCCAGCCATTCACTCAGGAGAGACTGGATTCGTAGTGCACTTCAGGTACAACGTTCTTAAAGACTCTCGCCTGATGAGTGCCCAAGGAATCGAGTCAAGGTTCCCCAACAAATTGCGTAACAGACTAAAATTCACGAGTTAGCTGCAGCTAGATCAGATCCATGAGCTGTCAGTATTGTGGCTGATACATGCTTCCGGAGCGGCTAGATTCTCAATGCATTAATTTGCAGGTCAGAAAGAACTGTCTTCCAAACTGTAGTGATGAGGTCTCGAGTCTGAAGACTCAGCAAGAGAACTCTTTGAGGATGGCCTCTAACTGCAGAGTGCCTCTCTGACCACAGCATTGGTACTTTTATTTCATGGACTGATGCAGTGTGCTAAGTATGCTTGACTCCACTTTTACTGAGAGATCACGTGAAAGCTGTCGTCTGTGTACCTCCTTGAGCCCGGCCATTGGCACCTCCATTTCCAGTGATATTAATATCGTTGAGGACTCGAATAATACTGAACTGAATTTTAATAGCGATTCTGGCTTTGGACTACATATTGGTTCTTAAAACCATAAAATTTTACTTCTCCGTGAACAAAAGAAAAGTTCTCAATTGTGCTGGGAAAATGACATTGTCTGTTTGACTTTGAATCCTGTGCAGATCAAATGAATTTCTGCTATTTCAAAACCTTAAGTGAATGGTGCTTTAGTGTCAGTTTCTTGTAATATGTTAGAATTGATTGAATTGTGATTTGAAAAGTATATCTTCCTCAAATGTGTATATGCATACAGAATTACTGCTCGTTATGCAATTATGTATAAAGCTGTGTATGTAATGTATACATTACAAAGCCTAATTCTGTCTTAGAATTGAAATTTTACAATGTCTGAAAACCGACTTATTTTATGTCATGGTCTTCTCAGAAAACCTAAGACCAGAACAAAATATACTTATGTAATTGTAAAACTTCTGTTTATCTTACCTTTGTTCGTCTTGAGACGTTACTAAAGACGTAACAGAACTACGGTAAAATCTGGACTGTTAAATGTAACTTAGTATCTAAGATTGTTTCTTGTTCTGTAAATATGTTCAATTTTTACAAAATGCATTGCCCTGTCTCTGAAATATTTTTCTTTAAAAAATGCAATATAATGGTAACTAAATCGATTGCATCAGTGTTTGTATGAACAATTGCAGTATGTTTTAATGCTTTTTTTTATAATGTACAACAGCAATGCATAATATTTAATTTATATTTTTGCTTTACTTTAATTCTTTAATAAGATGTTAAAATTTTAACCATTAAAGTTTTTACAAATGCTAAATTAGTAAAATTTAAGTAATTTAAAGGGATAGAATAACTGACTTTTTTTACATTTTTTTTTCTAGAACTTTTTCACTTCTACTGAATATGAAATCTAGTGTAAAAATAATTTTAGCAAAGGTTATTTCAACAGAGTACAATTTTCCAGTTCATGAGTGTTTGAAAAATTAAATTTTTCCTATTTGTAAATCTGCTTCATTGCAATTGTCATATTTTGGACGCAATCAAAAAAAAAAGTCAATGTAATACAATTTCGTGAAATTCGTAATGTGTGGCTCTGATACGATAAGGACTGACCTTGAGAATCTTTCTTTCTTAGGGACTACAAAAGTAAGTTCTTTCACATGAATTTCATTTGAGCTACCTTCGTAATATTTCCACGAAGACAGCCCCAAACGCTACTTTTAGTTATCTCCAAAAGAAATGAACGTTCTCCAGTTCAGGCTCCTTCCTATCGGTCCACATTATCTCTTTATCAAATCATAATCGAAATAACTGTTTTGACTTCAGTGCATTCATTATCATTGCTCTATTTTCTTTAATAGACGTGCCCTAGCTCAAATTACAAGAACTGGTTAATTTTGTTTCATTCCGGTATGTCTCTTTAAACGGTGAGCAAGTAATGTCTTGGTTTCTCCTTATTAAATACAATTTCAAGCAAAACTAAAAACGGCGTACAGTTTTTTAGTTTTGAATACTCACTAACAATATTTCTACTAAGTTCTTAGTCATAAATGGGATCAAAATAGTAATCGTAGAGAAAGTTTATTGATAGATAATTTTAAATGAACAAATTGTCTTTACATTGTGTCACATATAATAAAGTTTCGCAATAAATGTGAACTGAAATGTCACTGCATATGAAAGTATTAATTACATTTTTTTTCCTGTCGGTCTTTTTTAACTATTTTTGGAAATGTCTTTTCCTCAAATAAATAAAAGTAACAGAAAAAGCAGTCTTGATTTCAATGTACATTCCTGGCATCTTTTTTTACATTAATAGTCTTTTCCACCTCATTCTTTGGTTTTTTTTAAATTATTAAACGGCATATTTCTGGGAATATTAGTAAAACTACAACTGATATTTTACAACCTATCACTAGCAAAGAGGCTAAAAAATACGTAGAATTTACAGATGTGTTTGCAGATTTTCTTAACTTAGACTGTGTATTTACTCTTAGCTTCAATTATAAGAGCGCAATAAAATGTTTCAACATTTTTTTTAATGACACAGGCTTAAAGTAACTTGATATTAGGGATCTTTGTTTTCAATTAGTACAGCACAGATATTGACTCATAAGGTTGCACAGAGCTTCAGTAACGGAAGTATCCCTGTTCCAGGGAGTATGTGTTAAGACAACTACTAGGAGCGGTTACATGTGCTTTATAACGCAGAGTTACTGAGTTAAAAAAAGGGGATTTCATGTACTCAAATGTTGATAAACCGAATGGATGCCTACGGTGAAAATAAAAATGGTAATTAGAAGAATTAAATATTTGGACTTAAATGCAATTTAACTACAAATCATTCAGGTTTTGATGATATTTTACCAAAAATAATTAATGAAATATATTAATGTCTATAGCTACTATTGACGCAAACATATTTTTCTTCCGAGGAACCCTTGGCTCGAACTCATCACTAATGCCGTTGCCCCTTGCTGCAAGGGAAAATTTAATGTTCAATGTATGGCAAGAGAAAATGACCATGTTTAGAAGAGTCGAATAGTCCATTAGAGCAAAATTTTCTCTTAAGTGAGCTTTGATAAGGTGCGCTCACAGGAGCAACGGTGACTATAGCTGCAATGAACATTTTCAAAGCAACATGAAAGTTATCGCATTTTGCTCCTTTTTTCGACTCTCCTCACCAGGGAGTCCATTTCAGCATAGATGTTATTGGAAAACATACCTTGCGTAATTTTAGTTTTTGCACCTCAACACAAAGGGCATTAATAAAAAATAGAAAAATGATTCCTAAGAGTATTCAAGCTGATAGTCCATTTTTTGGCTATAGTTGCAGTGATTCCTCTAATTTTATGGATTATCTTGAAGTGTTTTTCAGTCCTTGGATTAAAATATGTTACATAAAATAATTTAACTTTTCTTTTTAGTACATGAAAAAATAATCTGGGGTAGTAGCATCCATGCACGATCTCGGGGTGGGGGTCATGACACTCCCCCTTCATTAATTAGTACTCTTTTTGTACTGTTGAAAAATTTAGCTGCTAACATTTTTGTGGTGCCATATAGAGCTTCTCGTGGCAGTATGGTTTAAAGTTGAAATCAGAATTCACACTCTCGGGCCATGCACGCCTCGCTCGGAGTAGAAATCCAAACACCTCACATGTTATTCCGAACCCTTCATTCACTATAAAAGTTATAAGCTCGCGATATTTGATTACTCCCCCACATTAACGTGACCAAACATAGCATAAAACTGCATTTGGACTCTGATTTTGAGAAATTATTATGAGGTAGTACCAGATTCCCTATTTATGCCCAAATTTCGCGCTTACAACCCCTTTCTACTTGTATATTCTTGTGTTAATGATGATTCTTCCAGTACCAGGCGCTAGATACATCCTTGGCACTAGTATTTTTCAAAATACATAAATCTTTGCAAAGAAAAACTAGTATGATCATTTTTAAACCCAACTCGTTTGTTCTGTTGTACGTTTCTCCAAATGCTGCCTCACTAATTAGATAGAATAAAAGTACAGCTACATTTTAGCCTTCATTATAAACATGCCAATTTGAACTTAGGTTCGGACAACTTTTTGCGATTAATTAAAGAATAGAATTAATGTGCAAGCAGGGAATGAAGTACGATTTGTATTTCCTGTAAAATGATTTTGCTTGCTGCTTTCACTTTCATGTCAGATGCATTGTCAATAGTTTCTTCAAGAACTTGAGCAATGTTCTCAAAGTGAAATACTACTACGGAAATAGCATCTGTCCCAGAAGCCCATTTCATATCACAGAATGATTTAGAGCTATTAGTTTTTGACAATCTTTAAAACTGCATGTTTTTTACAGATCCTTTCAGTGAAGTTGTGCAATTATTATAAAACACCGAAAAGTTACGATGTTAAAGGAATAGGTGTTTGACAGGGGCAAGCAATGGCTGAAACCGAATTAGTGTAAAAATGGTCATACATTAGTAGATTAATTTACTTCATTATGCGTCGTTTGAAAAATCTTTCCTGCTGTATTTGGATGCTTTCGAACAGCTTGAATGGTCAATATTTCATGAGGAATTTAATTCTTTGCACTTTTTAAAATGACACGTGTAGAGAGGATATTTGTTTTTCCAAAAGATAAAATAAATCTGGATGCAAATATTAGTTAAAAGTTTTTGGTGAACCACTTCTGCTTTTTAGAGAACCATAAATGGAGGGAAAATACTTCATAGGTGTTTCACAAAGTGTGTCCAGTAATTCTAAAACATCAGTAATTGAAGTGAGCTTCAATACATTGTTCTTTTATATGTTTATTGTATGTGCTTGAGAATTGCTCATACCACTTCTAACTTCAGCCTAAATTATATTTAACTTGAATTGTTCAACAAAATGCAGCATTTAATTGGGTTTTTTGCTTTTTGAGGTAAAAATGAATTTTAAGGCAATTCTGAGGTACTGTTCGTGATTTGAAAAGTGATAAACTCTTATGAACTTCATGCAAAAAAAAAAGCCCTTCATTTTTAGTTTGTGTGAGGGTATACTATCATAGACTAAGGGAAGTTCTTTTCTGTGTGGTTAAAATTTATTGTAGTGAACAAAGAGTGCAAATGTAATGATTGATTACATAAGGTTTGAAATAAGTTGAGTTAAAGAAAAGATTATTGTATTCCTTATTATAGTGGTTACGTTGTTCTAATAACGGCTTTCCAATGCCGAATAGGTAAAATTGATTTGGTTTGAATACTTGAGAGCAAAGGGACTAGACTACAAAATAAGAATATATATTTTTATTTCTTGTAACTTGTTTTATCATTAACCCTGATATTGCAGGGAAGATGGTGTACCAATCAAATCAATTCATTTATTCGTAGTCAACTATTTTATTAATTCTTTATTTACTAAACAATTCATTTAGTAAATTATTCATAAATGAATTTATTCATATACTAGTGGCACCCGCACGGCTTTGCCCGTAATATAAAAATTAAAAGGTCTTTTGGTTCGCCTGTATATTTACAAATGTATGGTGAATTTTCTCGCCAATTGGCTTGTACCCACGTTACAGTTCCACGTAATGATAATTTCGTATCTCGCCAATTGGCTTGTGCCCATGTTACGGTTCCACGTTATGATAATTTCGTAATTTATGATAGTTTTTTTCCTTAAAATTGGAATAGAAAAAGAACTACATCGAATTTTCGAAAAATCGCTTCGAGGTGCACACCCCCATGCTACATACTAACTTTGTGCCAAATTTCATGAAAATCGGCCGAACGGTTTAGGCGCTATGCGCGTCACAGACATCCTCCGGACAGAGAGACTTTCAGCTTTATTATTAGCAAAGATTTATTCATTAAAAAATCATTTAATTACTAAGGTATAACATCATTTATTCGTTAAAGAATCATTCACTAAGGTTAAGGTATAACATTTATTTGTTCATTAATTCAATTACTCGAAAATTCATTTGATAATAAACTTATTCACAATTGCTCTAAATTCGGATCCAAAAAAAGGATCCGCTGGAAAATGTCCATTTGTTCCAGGAAATGGATTTGGTCACGTTACTTTAAAACAACCTTATTTATCCCTAGCCCTTCAAAAAAATTTCTCTACTCAACACAATCATGAAATGCAATTCTTTTGAAATGACAGGGCCAACTCCTGAAAGTCGAACCGTAACATCAAAAATTTATAGCAATCTTGTGGTAGAGTTTAAATCTTGACTTGTTTGGAAACATAAAGAAATCATAAGCTTCTTGAAGAAAAATAAAACAAGTGCATAAGCTAAATAAAAATCTTCAAAGCCTAGAATTTCATCGGTTTTTTAGTCCGAAAAAGTCATGGGTAGCGTGGATAATGGGAAATATCGCATAGAAAGTTGATTTTCTGATTCCAATGAGCTAAGATTTTTACAGCTTCTATACAGTAACAGTGGGTACTTTGTAAGAGGAATCTTTCTGCATTTTACTAAAGAATCAGTTTCGCCAATGATAAAGAACTTTAGTCTGAAATACCCTTTTTCCCCTTATTGTAAAAAGAAAAAAATGGTATGCTTTGATTTCAGAGTTGCAACTGACCTAATATTTTTCAATTAAACTTGCTGATTTGAACGTATGAAAAGTAATTTTAATGTTTTGTCATCAAAGCATGTGGTTGCTGGGGAAAAATGAACTGTTCGTTATTTCCAGACAGTCTATTTTCAACTAAGTATGAATATTAAAATATGCATTTCAAAAAAATTCTTATGTATTTTTTATGTTTTAGCACATAGTAAATTAAATAATATTAATTTGTACTTGACTTTTTCCAGCATTGATATTGAGAAGAAGCTTAATAGTAAGCTCTTAGTATTGAGTTTTCCAGCTTATTAAAAAAACTAAATGTTTAGGAGTTTCCGCCATACAGCAGAATTTATACCAAGCTTGAATATAAAACTTCTGTAACCTATTCAGACAAGCCCCTATTCCCATGCCTGAAAGACTACTCTCAGGGTGTCTTCCATGGAAGGCCGGTGGGTTCATAAGTCTCTAAAAACAACTGTCCTCTCAAGGGGCTCAAATTCTCGAGGGCTAATATGACCCATGATTATGGCTCAATATGCTAAAAACATTCTTCATACACTCACTGAATTTTCTCATGCTCGCGAGTCTTTTTGCCAAATAGGTTATCTTAGCCACTGTTTCTTCCACAAACTGTCGACAAATAAGGGTGCCCCTAGGTGTCTCTATAATGAGAAAGCCAATTGTAAGCAACACAATTTGTCAGTCAAGGGATATCTGCATTTAGTATATATCTGGCAGATCTTAGCAACCTTAGACATCTCGTCCTCGGAGAGCCGACTAGTAGGCCAAGAAGCGTAACATCTCTTGCTTCACAACTCTTTGCTTCGGCAGCTGTAGTCTTTTAATGATCTTTAAAAACACCATACATCTCAAACTTCCCTTCACTTGAACCTTCAGTCTTGGTCCGACAAAAATAGTTCTCCCCCCCCCCCCCTCCATAGGTATAGTCATTGCTTCGCTTCTCGGTCTTTCGGCTGAGATCAAAGTCCTTGTAAGCCGGAAGGTCAAGAGGTTCCTGATTTCCTGGAGGATGAGCCGATGAACAGGAGATCATCTACCGGCGCCAACCTGGGTTCCAGCGCAAGGAAGTGGCCACCTCGTCTGCTGCTATGGAAGCCACCTCGTTTAGCGTTCCCGACACTCATGGATCACCTCACCGCCCTCGTCCACAACTCGTTAGACCTCAACCTGTTCTCCCTCAGTCACCTGGACACACCATGCTGCTCAAGGGATATGCTACAGCCTCGGACCTTCCTTTAGCAGGGATGTGGTGAACCTGTCTTCCGGCCAGAGGAAGAAACAGTCATCTCATCGGTTTTAAGCAAGCTGAGGTACCAAAGATAAGCCCACCGAAGGAGAACACCAACAAAAACGTCCTCTTCATGCCGTCCTTAGACGTCATTGTCAGTTACTCTAGTGATGCCAGTTCCAGAGCTTGAAGGACGTCCTGGGAGCCTGTATGCGCCACTAGCCGTCTGTGGAGGATCTCCACCTCTTCATGTCGAGGGCTGCCACCTATCACTGCTCTCAACCAACAACGACTACCCGGTCAAAAGTTCGAGCCGCAACGTACTATCCCTGGATCACTTGGGACCTGATCAAGCAGAGGAGGCCTCAATCGTCTTCGGGTCGACGACTATCACCGACAGGAGGGAAGTTTTCCAGCTGCTTGGGGGACAAGGGACCACTCTCCCGGGTCTCTACTCGCTTTCATCGTGAGGGGAAATTCGTCCAGTTCACAGATTGGAGTCTACCGGTCAAGACTGGGTCTAGTCCCTCTAAATGCCTACATACGCGGTTCGAACAATAAGAGATGTAGGAAATAAGGCCCCCTGGAGACCCTGCCACACGTGATCCGTCGCTGCCGGCAGTGCAGTCACCGCCTTGTGAATGCCGCGTCTGAGAGATGGGGGATCTACTCAAGGAACTGATCTCTAATAAGATGCAGCCTGTGCCCGGACATCGTCCTGCAGAAGGATGACAAATTTCTCTTACTCAACGATTTGCTTCGAGAATCGCCAGTCATCCTTTGACGCTGCTCAGAGGAGGAAGGAAAAGTATGTTCCATTTGTGAAGACCCTCAAGACCGTTATCAGTAACTCTGTCAGGATTGAAGCAATCGCATGTTGGAGTACTGGTGTGGTGTCCTGGGGACCGAAGGAATAACCGCACAGTCTCCTGTATCTGTTCCAGGAAATACGCCAACCTCATTAGATGACTCGTTGTGTTCGTTACCATCCGAGTTTCCCGGGACTTCTACGAACAGTTCATCAGCCGCTTTCTTTAGGACGGCACCGCAACTAATATTGGGACTGCTTCTTAGATGTGATCATCGGATACTACACGATACTTGCTTGTCTTCAACCGTCGAGCAACCCAGGAAGAGTCCAGGACTAGTTTCTGGAGGGCGCCTGGGTCGACGAAGTTCTCTTCCCTGCTGGCAGTCGTCTGCATTCTGGATGTTGCGATTTCATCTGGTTCTTGATTTGATGCCTCCAAAGAAGCCTGCCAAGTTGTCTAGCCCATTGTCCTTGAGATTGAAGTCTACCAGGATCCCGAATAATTTACCTTCAACTTCTTGGAGACTGGTCGCCCCTCTTGGTCAGCGGGTGAACTCTGTGTGCTACTGTCTCGAGGACGTTCACCAGGCAACCCAGGACTCGAACATACACATTCTGAAACGTCAAGGGCCTCCCCTGGTGAGCTTGTTTCTCCTTCCTCTGTGGTAGGGCACGTTGTCCAGCTACAAAGTCACAGCCAGTCTCAAAAGCCTACTCTTTCTCAAAATTCCACTCTGTTGTATATGCTCATAGTTCTGATGTTCCCCTGCATACAATAGTTTCAAAAGTTGCTGAATTCATATAAAATACTGAAAATCAGTCTGGTGAAAGAAGTAATCTGTTTTGAAAATTCATGTAAGGAAGAGATCCATGAAATAAAAACTTATTTTTTAATCTTTTATGTAGTTCGTCATGTTGTCTTTTACAGTAATATGGTGTACAGCAGTGTTTCTCAACTCCTTTACGTCATGACACACTTGATAGGTGACTCAATCCTTGCAAAACACTAAATAAAATTTCATATATCAATATGGACAATACTTTCATCATTCACTAGTCAAAGCAAGGAAAAGAAAATACCAGCATTTCCATATCGATGTGACTACTCTTTTACAGGGCCGTCGCCATAAGCGGGTGCTATACCTGTCCCCCCCCCCCACCATTTTAAATTCCTTTTACAAAAAAGGAAGTATTCGCGAAAAAATATTCACGCAAAAATCGGCCTTAATTTCCATTTTTCTCACCCGCGAATGAATATTAAGTTTTTTTTCGATACCACACGTGGATATATGCCTAGGAACCTACAGACACCCTAAATATCCATTTTGACGACCTCCGAGTTAATTACAACGAATTTTCTCGTGACGTCCGTATGTGCGTATGTATCTCGCATAACTCAAACGATATGGCCTAGAAAGTTGAAATTTGGTACGTATATTCGTAGTGAGGCCTAGTTGTGCACCTTCTCTTTTGGTTGCTTTCGGATGTTCCTAAGGGGATCTTTTACCTCTTTTTGGGGGAAACCATTGTTAATTTCGATGTAAACTCAAGTGTTAGTTTGTCGGACACTTGGCGATATATCGCCTGTCTTTTGGTCGCCAAGTTTTGTCGCCAACTTGGTGACAAATTTGGAATGTTTTTTTTTTCTTTTTAATCTTTCAATTTGGCCAATGGGTTGCTGATATTTAGAGTAGAAAATTGAATCGCATTAAAATTGCCCGTAATGGGGAAATGACATTAAATTGGAGTAAAAGGAAGTCATGTGAGGCACACATCAGCTCGTTTCCAATATGCGGCTGCCAATTTCATTGTAGCAATGCAACAAACTAAGATAAAGGGAATCTTCGTTGTTTTAAATTAAAATAGTAATTATAAATTATCATTTGAAATAATTGTGACCAAAAATATATTTTCTATACTATAAAATTTGATTAGAAAATGTAAAATCTTAAGGTACAATTTAGGAAAATCCTTGCTTCTCTTTTATTAAGATTATCTAAGTAAAGACTGCAAAAATGTACAGTTCAAACATTTTTTATAAAAAAAGGTATTCAGCGCACTATTCACTAGGCCGCTGAGTAGGTATTATGCATTTATGAGGAGAAGACACTTCGGAACGCCTCACAGTGGGGCAGCCTAATGTTAATTTTGGACATTGGGCGGAAAATTAAACCATTTAGTTTTGCATTTTTACTGTTGTATTGATAAACTAAGAACATATTCCCACTAATCTTACTAGTTTTTAACATTATTACCCGAAGATAATACCTTGAATTCGAAGAATTAACTAGCTACTTCGTTAGAAGACAATTTAGTAAACAGTAGATAACTTGTTTAAGAACTGTTCAAATTTAATAGTGTGATGTGCTGGGCTTTATGCACTTCTTATAAATAAGAAAAACACCCAAAAACGTTTCTTAGAAAATACGAAAATTTTGGAGATAATTTTCAAAGCATTTTGAATGTATTTTTAAATTACGAAAATCGCTAACAAACGCTAACAAAACTATTGTATCCCAAGCATTGTAGAGAGTTTTAGCTTTCATAATCCGGTTTCAGTTTTTGCCTAAACCTGCCTATTCAAAAGATATTGAAAATTAAAGATAAGTAAATATTTTACTACGAGGACGACGAAACGAATACGAAATGAACGTTGCACGAAACGTATTATTTCCGTTGGTTTTTTCACTTTAATCAAGTAAACATGTTTACAGTTTTCAGTTTGTTTACTTTTTATTGCAAATTATTTCAATTAAATACTTCGAGGAATCAGTTTCATTGTGTCATTTGTCGACTGTGGGACAAAATCATATGAGATGCTTAGAAGCATGGTTTCGTTTGCTTATTTCGGGGACTACAAAAATTGGCACTATTTTGAGTTATAAGTGACAGCAGATGAAAAAGACACAATAATCTCCCAAAAATACTTCTCATAAATTGTATGTACACAATAACAAATACATCACAAAATGAGTAAAAATGAAAACAAAGAGCAGGTATATTTTGAAAAGATCAAAATATTATACATGTATATCAAGAAAAAAAATTTTTCTTCAAAAAGCAAACGTTTGTCCTTAATAAACATCTGATTTCTTTTATTACATTCTCTATTAGGAGAACTTACAGCAAGCTATTTACTTTTTAGAGCATTAAAAGCTATTTACTTTCGATTTTAGTCCAGCAAGTTGTCTAATAAACAAAAGTAAACACTTTTTAATTTAAATATCGATTTAATACTTCAGCAGATTTATCCAAAATAAATTCTGAAGGAATTATCATGCCTAAAAATTTCATCTTTTATTCTGAAGTATCATCTTTAGAATCCCCGAGTTCAGCTATCCAATATCCGAAAGTAATCAGTGACGCTTCGGATTTTTTTTCGTGTATGCCAAGTTGTAAAAAGTCATTAAAAAAATAATTTAAAGTATCGCCTGTTATTAAACAGCCATAAACGGAAAAAATAGAACATTATGATGAAAAGTGAATTTAACTTTAATTTTTAATCTATCGTCTGCTCATGGTTCATTTAATGATATTTTCTAAATAGGTCTTGGCATTAGTTATAATTGTTGTTTATGTTCTAAAGATTTCGCTTATCAATTATTGCTATTCGGTGATCTATAAATACGTTTTTTGTGCAGTCTAAAGTTTTGTACTTAACAATGTAATTCCACAATGGCTCTAGTGTATACGAATTCTAGTGTACGCTCGCTTTGGTAAGCAAACTTGAATGATATCGGTGCTTGACCCCATAGACTTGCTGGTGAAAGATGAGTTTCAAAACCAACCGTGACCTTTTTATTTTTTTAAAGACAAATTCTATTCCTTTTACTGTTTACGACCTGGCTCTAGAAAAATGGATTGACACTTTTGGTTCTGAGATTACAAATACGACAAAGACGACATTAAGAGATAAATTGAGAAAATGGTGCAATTATTTATCAACGAAGTGGTCTTCGTCAAATAGAACTTTGGAACCATTTCTCAGGAAAAATGAACAGTGGCTGAATATGGATTTGTATTTTTTGAAAGAATTCATTTATGAACTTGTGCCTTGTTCATCAACAGGTATTTCTCCTCCATTACGCTCGAAATCGTTTAAACATTTGTCCGATCGACAAAAACGCAGAAAAACTGAACATTTAAGAAACTGTTCTGACGAAATGTTTAATTTTGTCTTAAACAAAAAGCTCAGGTCTGACGACGAGGCAGTATATACTTTTAATTTTATCCAAAACCATCCCGAGCATATTAAAATAATAAAAGAATTTCTTGAAAATCTCTCTGAACCTAATAATATTCCTGGCTACAATGAAAAAATGTTAGCCATGTATGCAACTGCTAAACTTACGAGGTTTCAATATGATGCTCTCAGAAAAAATGCAAAAGATTTGGACAGGAACATTTATCCGAGTTATAAAAAAATTCAAATTACTAAAAAAGAGTGCTATCCTGATAATGAAAAAGATACAGATTTTGGAGTTAACGTAGGTTTACAAAATTTATTAGATCATACTTCTTCCCGATTCATAAAATTGTTATCTGATAAAATTGAAAAAAGCTCCCTTCAGAACCTCACTATGATATTAAAATGGGGATGTGACGGTGCTTCCAACCAGTCGCAGTACAACAATCTTCTAGCACTGAAATAGATGACTCAACGGTATTTATTATTAGTGTAGTCCCCCTTAAAATTAGCAAGAAAGATGAAGATATGGTGGTTTGGATCAATGAAAAGCCTTCTACTAGATTTTGTCGACCAATAAGTTTCGACTTTGCAAAGGAAACGAAAGAAACAGCGACAAATTTCGTAGAAAAAGTGCAATCGCAAATAGATACCCTTCAGCCATACATACTCGTAGATCAAGATCATGTTATTACCATAAATTATGAATTGCATTTAACTATGGTGGATGGCAAAATTTGCAACTACTTAACGGAAACTACTTCCTCGATGCGTTGTTATATTTGCGACGCGTTACCTAAAGAAATGAATAATTTAAGTGTGGTGAACAAAAAAGAAATTAAAGAAGACCATTTTCGTTTTGGTTTATCACCTCTGCATTGTTGGATACGTTGTTTTGAATGCCTCATACACATTGCTTATAGGCTTGACTTCAAGGAGTGGAGTGCGAAGTCACCTGTCCACAAAGAATTGTTACAACAAAGAAAGGCAAGAATACAAAACGACTTTAAATCTAAGCTGGGGTTGATGGTAGATTATGTAAAACAAGACCATGGAACATCCAACGACGGAAATACGTCACGAAAGTTCTTTGCGAATGCAGAATTATCAGCTTCCATAACCGGAATAAATCTTGACATGATAAAACGATTTTCAACGATTTTGCAAGTTATTTCATCTGGATTCACGATTAAATTTAAAAAATTTGAAACATATACGAAAGAGACAGCTCAGATGTATGTGAATTTATATGGTTGGTATTTTATGCCCGTTACAGTGCATAAATTACTTATACACGGACCCGAAATAGCTAAGTATGCTATAGTACCAATCGGTCAACTCTCCGAAGACGCTCAAGAGGCAAACCATAAGTATTTTCGATCGTATAGGAAATTGCATTCAAGGAAAACGTCCAGAATAGATAACAATAGAGACGTTTTTAATAATTTATTAATCAATTCTGATCCTCTTATCTCAAATTTGCGTCCAAAGATTTGCAGTTTGCACCACGAAATCTCACAACAAGTGAAGAATTTGCTTGAAGATGATGGAATGGAAATTGGCTAAAATACTGTTACATATTTCTTTAAAAATAGTTTTTAAATGTTAATTAAATGTTTTATTTTGCACTAATGACTTAGTATTTGATTATCTTTACATTTTAAATAACAAAATATTATCACATTTTTAAGTAAAAATTGGTTTTACTGAAATGTCCAAGCTCTCCGTACACTTGCCCCACTGTGCGCCTTCCCGAAAGCAGAGCTAATATTAGCGCGGAGGTGATTGCTACCGCTTTCACTTGAGACAACCCTAACTTTGGCGGGCATTTAAATTTGCGAAAATGTCTTTGTGCTCTTACGTTTCTAGCTTCGCGTAATTGTCATCTATGGGAATCTATACTTTTTAAACTGAAAATTTAAGAACTATAAATATTGTATTTACAAAAAAAAAAGGTAAGGTATTTCCCAGGAAAAAATGTCAGCATAAAACCTGCATTGAACTACAGGTTTTAGGAAGGTTAATGCAGGTTTTTCAAAGGGAAAACTTGGATACAGGTTTAATGCAGGGAAAATGCAGGTAATAAACAGGTTTTAGGAGGGTAATTTAGCTTTGCATAAAACAACACAGGGATTTGACAGGTAAATGCAGTCACTGGAGAATAATTTGAACTTAGAAAATTTCCTACTGACATCAGTGCAGGTTTTTCGAAGGAGAATTAAAAGCAGGTTTTATGCAGGGAAAGTTCTAGTAATGTACAGCTTTTTACATGGGCGCACATATGCAAAATTTGAAGAGGGGGGGGGCTCAGATATTTTCGTTGTGGTTTTGCAAGATATTTTCCACATGGGAACCGCGTTTTCAGTTGATTAGAGTAATTAAAATTTGATATTTTTAATAACTTATTCATTAACGGCTGGAGAAGAAATGTTTTTACATTTTTGTAAAGAAAGGAGTACTAAAAGCAAAAAAGTTCTAATTTCTAAAGGAGAAGGGGGGGCTTGAGCCCCCCATTCCCCCTCATATGGGCGCCCATGGTTTTTTAACTCTATGATGATTGCAATTCAACGTTCTAAAAAATAGTACTTGAGGAGTGAATTCAACCATTTTCGAAAGACTTTATAGTTTTCTACTGACAAACAAAACAGCAGGCCCGTCATTAGCCCCCCCCCCCCCCCGATTTTCGAAAACGAATGTGAGAGTGATTTTTACTGTTTTCTTTCCTCCTAGTATAACTTACATTGTTCTCGTCAGCCTATAAAACTCGAAAGGAAGTGCCTGCAATGCAGGTGTTACGCATCAGTTTTTCGGACAATTTTCTTTAATATAGTTATACTTTTAGATTGGGTTTCCATTTCAAATGAGCTATTTTTGAATTGTTATCATCTGATTTTTTTCCCTTTTAAATAAATATATTTATTCAAAACCGTAGTTTAAAAAAATTGCCCCCCCCCCCCACCGCTTCTCTCCACGAAGAGCGTGCGGTACTCGGAACATTCAAGTGAAAAAAAAATGTTTTCTATCCTGCCGGTAAAACAATATATTTTTTGTAAAAAATGCTTTTTTTAAGCAAGGGGTCCTCCCCACCAGAGCACAAGAACACTCCCTTGTAAAACTACGGAACTTCCGAAAAAGCGAGATCCCCCAAAGAAGCGAAAAAAATGTCGAAAGAATCCCTTCTGAAAATTTTAATGGCGCAATGATCCCCCTCCCCCCTCCCGGATACACCTAGCTCAAAGAAAATCAATATTAAAAGAGACTTGAACGACTTTTTGCTGACAAACTTCTGTGGATCCTCACAGAATTTTTGAAAAACGAAAAACATTCATCATTTGAGCACAAAAGACATAATATTATAAGTTTTTCATGCTTTTTAAAAATAGATACTTTGTTCACCATGCAATCAGATACTGCGCGTGCGCACAATGTAAAAGGCGGGAGGTTTCGACGATGCTTGTTCACGAAAAAGTGGCAACAGCCAAAAGCCACGCAATCGCCATGTTGATTGTTTGTTTACGGAAGTGTATTTTCAGCTCTCTGCTCTTATTAGTTAAATAAGTATTATGTGTATTAATCTTTCATCTTCCCCGCGAATATCAGTTTATTATTTAGTTCCGAAAGTCAGTAGCACTTCACTAAACTTATATTCAAAAACAGTTGACCATTAAAAATTTTTTCTTTAGTACTATATCTCTTAGCGATTCGTACAGTACTATGCGATTTTGATCTTACTCAGCAGGCTGGGTCTCACAAGGGATTCGTACAAAATGCATCTTTTTTTTTTTTTTTTTTTTTTTTTTGCGTTTATCTTTATAAAAATTTTTTTTGAGATCATGATTAATCTTTCTGTAGCTAAATTATAAAAGCTCCCATTTTGTCATGACAAAATAGAAACTTATTGTCGTATTAAATTGACAAAAGGAATTGTTTGAATTCCTTTTATTATTGATTATCATCCAAAAATCAGCTCAACATAAAGTTTAATAAAAGACTTGCTTAAAACTTTCAAGCCGAAGACTTTTTTGATAACTTTTTATTAAATGTGTGAAAAAGAATTAATCGAGGTAAAATTTAGTTAAATTTATCTATTTTTAATTAATGAATTGTTATTTGTATATTAATTATTTATTAATTTTGTTTTATTATGATTATTTCGTGTGTGTACAATATTGTTGATTGCCTATCAAATTTATCAATATACCTGTCTAATTATCAAAAGAGCTGAAAAACGACTTCCGTATACACAATCTGTTATTTCTAATATTCCACGGTAAGAAAAAGTTGTATTCGTTTTACGTTTTTTAGTGATTCTTCTCTCTCAATTTATATATCTCAAACAGAAAAAAAAGTGAATTAAATTTTATTATTTAAAAAAAATCGAATAAAAGGGGATTAAAGGTTTAAGGGAGTGGCCGATAGGGCTGGGCCATGTATCGCAAAATCCTATATCATTTAACCGGTTTAGAATTTTCCTCTAAACTTACGCATCATTACCTCACCGACTACGAATCCAAGCACCAATGTACAGACACAGGGCTTCAATTGTTGCCATTTTAATCTTAATTGTTTCAAAACACTTGTTGAAGCTGTGGCATCCCAATGGGAGGTCCAGGTCACTGTGACAAACCTACCAAAAATGTTCATTGTCGACAATTTTCTGGTGATTCGGTAAATTTACAGACTGCACATTAAAATTATTATTATTATGATTTTTTTTAAATTAATGATGTTTAGATACATTTTTGTGCTCATGCTCGTATTTTATCATTCGATAAAATTCAGAACATCATTCGACAAATAAGGATTTTTTTTTGAGCAACTTAAAATTTTCTTTTTTTTGAATGCCACAAATAAGACTAGAGACGTACCGAGTAGCAGTTTGACCGAGTACTCGGCTGAGTACCGAGTTCCAATTATGTTTTAAGAAGAACCATCGACACACACGTGACGAATTTTGAAATCATTGCAATAGTAGTAATGACTTCCATGTCTAAATAATTTTTTACAACTACTTGGTATTCGCCGAGTGCCTGATCAAAATTTGGCCGAGTACCGAGTACTCGGTACGTCTCTAAATAAGAAAAAACAAGCTTTAAAAGCAAAATTGAAGTCAGGCGGAAAAAAGTCTCTCTCTCTCTCTTTTTTTTTTTTTTTTCAAAGAAGCAGCTTGTTGAAATAAAAACTATTATATATATAGCACATCATCTAAAAATATAAAACAGTTCAGAAATTTTCTTCAGAGTCTGAAATCAAAATTTATAGAATGAAGGACCACTTGTTAAGGTAATTTTGTGTGTCAATAATTTCAGATATGTTTTGGGCATGAATTAAAGTTTTTGACAATTATGTCAAAAAGAGGTTTTTGACACAACAGTAAAACCTGCGGTCACATACACAAAACCAGATAAAACCATCACCTGTCAAAAACTTGCCAATCCTGTGGATTGTGATAGAAAATTTTCACGAAAAATCATACGTTGTCTTGAAATCTTTTTTTCCCAGCCTCTCTTAAGTGTGCAACAATAATAATAAATATTGTTTTCAATGTTTCAAATTGATTAAAAGGTAAGTGAAGTAGTTTTTTATGTTTCATTTGGTTTTATTTCAGAAAGTATAAATTATATTATTTGCAATACTCTCAACCACTTTGGTGTCAAAAACTGATTTGAATTTGAAAACTAAAAACTGCTAAGTTGATGCTGAGAAAATTATGCAAACTTTATGTGTAAAGTAATTTTTCAGCACGTGTTTATTTAATTATATTTAATATATAACAGGGTGGTGACAGATCAGGGAAAAGTCAGGGAACTTTATTAATCAGGGAAAAGTCAGGGAAATATCAGGGAATTTTGAAAAAATAACAAAAAAATCAGGGAAAATTGATTTTATGAAGAAAAAAAATTCTTTTTTGCTTTACAAAGTTAAGTACTCTAATTCCCTACGCATTTTCCGCCAATTATCTGTTCAAAAAAATGTAAAATTAATGAGTTGCGATTATACACTGCCGCATATTTGTGCAATTTTTTTTCCTCAACGTCAAAGTATTAAATCTTACTTATAACTACAGGATGAACTTCCTAAGATTGCTTCTGTGTCTGTTAGGTTGTTTATTTTACCTAGTTTGAAATTTCCTTTTACGCTTTCCATGTTACTTGAAATAAACAACCATACAGGCAAAGAGGAAGTCTTCATTAATACCTTAGCTCCTTTGCCTTCATTCCATTGCCTCGAAGGTAATTAGCATACTGTAATCACGATTTTGAGAAGAAATCTTTGGTTTTTGAATTAATACTATAAAAGCTTAAAAGTTATTACTTCTTCGCGTTTTCAATTTAATTGCCAACATTGAACTTTCAATAAAATAAACTTTGTTTTTTGCTGTTATAGTATTTGTTGTCACCGCAGATTATAAAGGTTTTCTTTTCTTCAGACTTAAGTGATTCTTTAATTTTATAAACAAGATGTATTTTTCTTTTATATATTTTGAAAATTGATTTTTTTTTCTTTCCTTGCATTTCAAAGTTGTTTGTTACAAAAGCAATCTAAGATTTTGTTTCGTTGCATACTGAAATCATTTGAAATCGAGTTAACTTGTGTACTTAAGTAAATATCTTTATTTTTTTATTGTTAAAATGCTGTATTCATTCATTAAAACCTATGTTCTTGATTAGAGAAAAGCTCCCTATGAATGGATGTCAAATGGTTTCATCTGTTTTCCATAAATATGTCAATTAGTTATATAAGAATAATTACATTACTTCTATTCTTTCGCTATTACTTGTTATTCTTGCAACAATTATTATACTGTTTGAAAACTTAGTTCAAAATAATTTCAATTACTTTTTAGTTCTATCATAAATACACATATGTTTTTAAGAGTAATTTTAATAGTTTCTTAAAATTCTTATGCTAAGTGGTTTCTGGAAGTAAAGTATTTTTTTTAAAAATTTCTATAATCTTTCCATTATAGAAAAATTTAATATACTGTTTTGTAGGTTTGTCCCCCCCCCCCCCAATTGACTTGATATGTTTTTTTTAACCATTTTATTAAAAAAAGTAGCATCTTTTTAAAATATATCTTAAGTTCAGCAACTTTACACAACTTAAAACGTTTAAAATACTGCATTTTATACAAACATACAATGGATTTCAAATAGAGCAAAGAATGAAAACCATTATCATTGGTAACGTAAATCAGGGAAATTTGGTGAACTTAATCAGGGAAATCAGGGAAAAGTCAGGGAACTTTTTTTCACAGTTCCTGTCGCCACCCTAATTGCATTAAATATATATGCTTCAATAATAACTTTAATCAATTATTGCTAATAACTTTAATAAAAGAAGTTCAAGTCATCATAGACCACATCAACATTTTATGATTGCTTGATCCAACCTAAGTTGAAATGACATGACATCTTTAGTAATAATACATCTGAAAGTCGCTCTGTCTGGATCTCTGTGACGTGCATAGCACCTAGACCGTTCGGCCGATTTTCATAAAATTTGGAACAAAGTTAGTTTGTAGCATGGGGGTGTGCACTTCAAGGCGATTTTTCGAAAATTTGATTTTGTTCTTTTTCTATTCCAATTTTAAGAACATTTTCCCGAGCAAAATTATCATAAGATGGATGAGTAAATTACCAAGTTATCATAACGAGGAACATAGGCCAGCCAATTGGGGAGAGATTCACCATACATTTTTTGTAAATATATAGGCGAGCCAAAAGACCTTTTAATTTCCTACTAAGGGCAAAGCCGTGTGGGTACCACTAATTTAAAATAAAATAGGTAACATTTGAAGGGTAATGAGGTGTCATATCAAATCATTACAGAAAAATAGAATATTTTGCCTCTCTCACATTTTTTGAGGAGATAATTTTTCTTTCCTTCTTAACTTCAGTAAAAACTGATCATTACAAATAATGCAATCTTGATGGAAATATGCAACTTAGTTTTCTTACATTTTATGAGACATACAACATCAAAACATTTGATTATTGTAACAGAAAAAAAAAAAACTTCTAATGCTAAGTGTTCATAAATATGTAAAGTCAGTAAACAGCTATTTTTAAAAAAATTATGCTTATGATAAAAAAAATAATATTCAGCCAACTCATAATAACTTGAAGTCCCAAAAGACCAGCTAAAAGGTACGAGTTATTGGTAGTTTGAGCTATGGGGAAGTTTCCACAACAGTCTCAAGAGTTTGGGAAACGATGAAAATTCGAGATAAAGGAATATTCAAGTTATCGAGATTTGACTCTATTTAATAAGTTAATGATGATTAATAATAATACAGTAGCCCCTCGTTATATCGCTCTTGTCGAGAGAATATAAAAAAAACGCCATATAACCGAGACCATTAAAAACAGTGATCTCTTTAATCTTCAAGTAACTCATATGTGCATCTAAAATTTTTCTGGCCTGTTCCTATATTAAGATGATTTTCCGAATAAAAGATAGTTGTCTTACCAAATACTTAGAAAACAAATTAAAAATATCTAAGTTTTTTTAATTGTTTTTTTTTCTGGTGAAATAAGAAATCAAATTAATATTTCAATTTAATTATAATTAAGAATTCAAATTGATATCTTGAATATTTTACATGCCCTGCCGGTCATGTTTGTCTGAAAAATAGATGTCCAAATAAAAATTTTACATGTTCGGTTTTTTATTGAAAATAACAAAAATATTTAAATTTGTCATATAGCATTAATCAGACAAAAAATTTAACAGCATTATATCTGAAACAAGAATTATTTCAATATTAAACAGAAATGGAAGTTTAAATAAATAGTACATAATAAGTTGCCAGTAAAATTACCAATAATCAATAAAAAAAATTATAATAATTATATGCCAAGCCGGGCATATAAGGGTCAATTGTCCAATCAGAATTTTTACAAGCCCCAGGTATGTTGGGCAATATAATTTTTGAGCCCTGCTAGATACATTTAAGGATTTTAAATTGAAATGAATTTACTTTACACCTGAGACACAAATACATGAACTGCTTTAAATTGACCTGAAATAAAGATACAAATAATATGGTTAAAAATTTTCACCACAGTTATTTGGTATTCAGCCAGATATTCAGTTAGGATTTTGACCAAATATTCGGTTTTTAGCAAAATTTGGTACTCAATGCATCTTCAAATTTAATTGCTATTATTTCTTAAATTGTATAAATCTTATTTACTGCTGTGAGTCATGTCACAGTTGTTAGGTAGGTACCTCAAGTTAGTAAAGCCCTGACCGCTTTGGGTTTATTCTGCCTTGGAGGTCGTAGCTAAATAATATAGATGCAAGTATGCTCTCCATATGCAGATCTATTATTCGAATAATAATCATTTAAGTTCTCAACAGGGATGCCAAAATATTTTGTGTTAACCGAATTTCGTGTTAATCGATTTCCACGTTTACCGGATTTTGTGTACGCACACATATTTTTTTTTTTGTTCTTGTGTCTCAGAAAATATAAGAACCAAGTACCTTTGTGCAAAAATGTACACCCAAGCATTTATGTTTATAATTTCTAAGTAAGAAACAAGTAATTCGAAACAGGCAATGGCTATTCGAACCAGTTCTCTGCGATAGTGCATTTTCAAACATCTATTTTTCCTTGATCTCAAGACTGGAATTTCACTGATGTGTTGATGGGTAAAAAAAAACACTTTATCGCTTTTAGACCTTAAACCTCTACTTGGGCAGAACAAGTGTCCAGAAGAATTAGACTTTTTTTTTCACAATGAAATTTTAAATCTAGGTTTGTCAGCCATTTGTCGAAGATTTCACTGTTCATCCCAGCTTTTTTTACTGTAAGCATAATCTACAGCTAAATTTAGTACTTTCTTGAACAACGTGGTTTTCCCGATTTTCCTTCCCAAGGAAAGGAATTTTCTCGCTGCCAGCCATGTCGCTTGCATTCAAATGCAGATCTTTCGACTTTCGAAAGTAATTTTATGTTAAAGTATGGAGATTTTCTTTTCCCTTTTTCTTCAATACCTTGAAATTTTCTTTGTCTTATGTGGGATTTCGTCTAAATCCTCTTCATGTTAAAGAAATGGTTTAAAACTAATTTGTAGCTTTGTCTGACAAGGAATGGCATTTCATTCGCGTTAAGCAAGTTCGTTTTAACAAGGTTCGACTGTATAATATGTTATAATTGCCGAAGCTTAAATAATTAAATATTTTCAGAATCACAGGTGTGGCATATTTGATCAAACTAGAAAATTAGTTAAAATTATTTATGCGATTTTATTTTCAATTCAAATTTTAAACTTTCTTTCACCATATCCTATTTATATCAATAAATTTATTCAATGATTTTAACCTGCTTATGTATTAGAATTTGCCAGTTAACTAGTTTTTTGCATTTTGAAATATATTTATTTAGTTTGGACATTTTGACATTTTCCGTTTCGTAGTTTTTGCAGCAACTCCAAGATTTTGTGGATATTTTTAAAATTTGTTTTTATTTTCTTATTCTTTTAAAATAGATATATTTTTGCAAACTTGAACAATTGTGTCATAGGGACAGGAAACCGTTTTTCTAAGAAAAATGATATTTCTTTCTCTGTCTGGTGAACAATACAGAGCAGACATTGTACAACAATGAAAGAAAAGTTGCTTTGCAGTCATTCAGTAAAGAAGCTATTATGAGCTGTTTTCTAAGCTGCATCCAGCTTTAAAGGAACATGGATTAGGAGTTCCAGTTCCAAGTTAGCATACTTTATTCTGAGTATAAGTGTGGGTGGATGCGTCAAGACTGTTTCTAATCATACATGAATGTTGTCGCAACCCATTGGTTCAGCCGCTCTTCACTCCTTGTGTTTACAAATCTTGATACAGTTTTGCATGTGATCTATATCTATAGGTGTTTCAAACGAGGGGCTCTGTAATAAAGAAGCCGTGAATACCAGCGCTGACCCCTTTGTCTAGCGGTGTGAGAAGTCTGACTTTGAATGGGGAGATCCTAAGTTCGAATCCCGGTTTGGGCATAGATGTACTTTCTCTCTCCTGTCCTTGTGCAGGGGCGAACTGGCCCATCGGACCACAGGCCGGTGCTTCCACCTGCCTGTGCTTCCTCGAAACTGGAACTTCAGATTTTTTTTTGCGCTCTCAAACCTGTGGCCTTCACAGATTTTTTTTATGCCTCAAACAGGTTTTTTTTTTTGGCTTCAACTTTTTTTTCTGCTTTTTCACACCTGTGCTCCTTATTTTTTATCCTTTTGCTCCCTCGGTTTTCATCCTGCGCCCCCAAACTGGTGCGCCTTTGTTTTTTTTTTTTTCTATTTCCAGCTTCCTGAACCTTTGCACCTTTATTTTTAATTTTTGCGCCCTTTGGGAATCAAGGTTCACACCCGCTTGGGGGATCTAGTCCGCCCCTGCCTTTGAACGTTCTGTGAATAATAGCTCACCCGTTAAACGTGTCCTTATGGCATGTGTGTGTACAGCGGAAATCAGACTTTACTCCAAATTACAGTACAGTTGGAAAAGTGAAGCAACCTACCCCAAAAGTTGCCAACCCAGCCGGCACAAGACAACAACTACATGTGTTTGACTTTTTCTGGACATAGAACCTGTACAGAGTCTGAACGTAAATCGAAAGCTTTTCAACGCCGGTTATAATGGATTAAAAAGCCTGTACAGAGCCTGCCGGTAAATCAAAGGTGCAGGCTATTAACAGTTATTTCGGACAAAAAAACCTGAACAGAGCCTGCAGGAAAATCGAAGGCACAGGTTATTAGCAGTTATTTCGGACAAAAAAGCCTGAACAGAGCCTGCAGGAAAATCGAAGGCACAGGTTATTAGCAGTTATTTCGGACTAAAAAACCTGAACAGAGCCTGCAGGTAAATCAAAGCCGCAGGTTATTAGCAGTTATTTCGGACTAAAAAACCTGAATAGAACCTTCAGGTATCTCGAAGGCGCAGGTTATTAGCAGTTATTTCGGACTAAAAAACCTGAACAGAGCCTGCAGGTTTTGATCAGGTTTTACGTAGGGAAATCAGTTCGAAATACCTGCTAGTTTTACGAGGTTTTTTTTTTTTTTTTGAAGGTTTTACGCTGACATTTTTTCCTGGGTTACTTCGAAATTGCACGTGTTTTTTTTTTTTTTTTTTTTTTTTTTGAAGCTTTGGCTCTGGAAAGAAAATTAAAGCATAATGTAAGCGAAAATATAAGTAACAGGTTTAAGATTTCAGACTACAATAGAATTGTTTTTTGTTCAGAAAAAAAATAATCGTATATTGAAATATATATTCTTCTAATGAGTTTTTGACTCTTTGTACAAATAAACAAAATACTACCTCAATTTGAAGGGTAAAATATATATTTTTTCTTCTTTTTTCTAAAAAACAAAAAACTTATCACATTTTTACTACATTCGAAAAGCTACGCTTAAAAAAGAGCATAGTTCAGTTTATTTTGTATTTTAACCGTGCTGTTAAATGATGAACACGTGCTGCCATCTAAGTTATAACGGTTTAAGCAGCCTGCGATAACAAATTGTAAAAATTTTCAAAAATAAAAACATTTTTCTTCAATATCTTATCTTATATATTAATCCCCTCTCATTTTAAAACTTATCAGGCTGGCCAATGACGAAAAAAAGACTTAGGTCGAAAATTCAAGTTTTCGAAATCGCCTCTTGCTGTTTCAAAACCTTGATGCTGCCTGTAGTTCTTATGCATTTTTTAAAGCAAAGTTCTAATGCAGTTTTCCATTTTTTACGTCGCTTTCGGCCAAAAAAAAAAAAAAAAAGCCTGTGTGTGTGTTCATATTTTAATAAAGCTTTACAGCACTGGACTTAGTTGTTCGGTTTAATTGATAAGTTTTTTTCGGTAGAGTGTTCGGCTATAAACTATCTGAACTTCGGGCAAGCTTGGGCTGTCCGACATAATATCAAATTTATATTAGTATTACGCATTACATGTGCTCATAACATACACACCTAATAAAATAAATGCAGTGGGAATGCTACTTGGTGTTTCGACTCCTTAATGCAGTCTACAGTTATTATTCGGATAAGTTGATTGTTAATCGAACTGTGTTCTTTGACTCCATCCAGACCACTCAACATAATGTAAGCATAAAAAAGTATTAGATTTACCTAAAGAAATCCTTTTTGTGCAGAAAAACATTTTTATTGTATGCTAAAATGTAGATGTTTCTAATAGCAGTGTTCGACCTTTTGTACAAATGAAAAAATACTACACCCGATTAAAACTACGAGTTTCACTCAGTGAACCTTTAATTTTTTATTCGCGCGAATACGATATAAAGCATTAAAAGTATTATTAACTTCATTAGCAAGAAATTATTTTCTACTCCTCTGCTTTCTGCTGAAAAAAAATACATTTTGTCTACGTTCGAAAAATTACACTTAAGAACGGACTCAGTTCAACTGGTTTTGGTTTTGAGTTTTAAGTGTTCGATTAAAAGAGAAACATGTGAGGGCATTTAAGCCGTAACGGTTAAAGCAACCTTCTATGTGAAATAGTTCAATATTCAAAGATAAAAACACTTATTTTCAATCAAATTTATTACTTCTCTAGAATGTTTGTTTCAATCGCTACGTGAGATCTTCGTCATTCTTTAATCAAATTCCATGCGTTGCGAATAATTTTAAATCGTATCATGCTGGTTAATGACAAAACACAGATGCATGATCTTATTATTAATTTTTTTTTTTTTGGCAAAAAGCTTTTTTGCTGTTTTTTACTACGCATTCCTTCAATGAATAGCTTTCGAAAAGGAAGGCGCAATTGCTAGGTCTGTTGGGGTGTCGGGCTGTTAGTCAGAATGGCGCCAATTCGAATACGTGCCAATAAATATCTCTTTAATGTTTCTTTTTTCCCCGTCAGATGCTGACATGTGCAGGACTGTATTTGCCACAACCTGTTTTTTCACATGCACAATTATTGCTTTTTCACGAGTCACCACTCAGCCACACTTTTAATGACATTTATGTTTGCATTGAAAATATGTACGATTAAAAGGGAAGCTATGATCAAATTATCACAACGTTGTATTTATTTAGGTTTTATTACTGATGTCTTTAAATTACATGCCTTCTCTTCTGCGTTTACTTTTTTTTCGGTTCTTCTTCATAATGTTCTTCCTTTGAAATTCTTAAAGAGCGAAATGCCTTATGAAACGATTGGAAGCACAGTGCGGAGTTCCGCACGGGTCGACTAGTAGTTCTGTATTAGCTACCAGTTTGTTTGGCACTCTTGGCTACCTTAAGAGGTTTTCCACCTTCAATTCAGGCACTTCCAGTTGTGGGTTAATGAGTGCATGTTAAGCACCAAACTGTAGATTTCGAAAGGAATGATTGAGCTGGCGGTGTGTAACATGTATTTTTGACGTAGACGCGGCTCTAGGGTGGTAATTTATTGAAAATACCATGCCGGCCTGCAATTTTCGAGTTGAACCGAGCAATTTCTTTGGTCGATCGATTCCAGGTCACAAATGACTACAACTGTATTTATGTCGAGGACTGCATACTAAGTGCCTTGCCTCCATTATTTTTTATACCGATAGATGGCAGCAACATCACCGGATCGAACAGTTAATGAGAATTTAGAACTAGACCAGGAGCTAGTAGCTACCTGGTGCTAGCACCCCCAGAGGTATCGTTTCACTTGGAGGACATTGAGACCACGAGCATATTTAACGTCGCTCAGTCCTTTTTAATGACGACGGCGGGTCTTCGATCACCGAGGTTCGAACTCAAGACCCACCGGCCCGAATACGACACTCTACCGAACGGGCTACCACAGCCCAATTCCTTTGGTCACTCGTTGTTTCTATGACCACTTCATATAGGGAGCTGACTTATCCGACATTTTGATTCCAAAATTGTCTTGGGGTAAAATTAGTATTTGAACAAAAGCCTCGTTGCAGAAAAATGGTGCGCAAGTTTTAGATGTGTTACCTGATTGAAGTGTGAATATTTTATTCTGTAAATGAAGAAGATTTAATTAAAACAAATATAAAACAAATCAGGTGTGAAAATGAGGTTTATTACAGAAAACACTTCCCGATATACTTTTGTTGAATTTGTGTACTAAGTTATCTTTTTATTACCTTAAGGGACATTTTACTAGACTAATCATCAATTTTTTTGCGACATAGCATTCGGTGAATATTATAACGTATTTACAGATACTACAAACAAGGTAGGATCCAATGCTGTCTTGGAACCAAAATGTCGGATAAGTCGGCCTTTCCTTTTCAAAGGGTACTAGTCTAGTCAGTGCTAATTCCATATTTGCTACCAGTTTGTTTAGCACTCTTGGCTTCCTGAAGAGATTTTCCACCTTCACTTCAGGCACTTCCTGCTGATGAGTGCTAATAAACACGAAACTGCAGTCCGGGAATGGGATGACTGACCTGGCGGTGTATTTCAAGTGTTTGTGCCTTAGCCCCTGGCTGTAGAGTGGTAACTTACTGAGAATATTATATCTTTCCTACAATCTTCTAATTGAACCGAACCATTTTGTTGGTTTCTCGTCTGGTCAGTACTGATTCTATAATAGCTACTAGTTTGTTAGGCACTATTGGCTTCCTTAAGAGGTTTTCCTCCTGCAGCTCAGGCTCTTCATATTTCGGGCTGATGAATGCTAGTAAATATGAAACTGATGGGCTCGGATGATTTGACTGAGCTAGCTGGTGGTGCATTTAATGTATTTCTGCCTTAACCTTGGCTAAAGGGCGGTAACTTACGGAAAGTACCATAGAAAGTACCCATGGCCTGAAATCTTCGAGTTTAACAGAACCATTGCTTCGGTCACTCGCTTGGTCTAAGACCACTGTATAAGGGGAACTGACTCATTCGACATTTTGATTCCAAAATTAACAGCGGACAAAATTAGTATTAATACAAAAGCCGCGTTGCAGAAAAATGGTGTCAAAGCTTTAGATGTGTTGCCTGATTGAAGTTTGAGTATTTTATTTTATTCTGTAGGGAAAAATGATTTTTTTGAAACAAATTTAAAAAAAAAATAATTTGAATTTTGACATCTTGAATTCAAATTATGTTTTTCGCAATCACGAGTGTGCGTATGTAGGCGTGTATGTTTGTGTGTGGGACGGTATGTGCGTTTGTGTGTAAGGGAATATGTGTATGTGTGTATAGGCATGTGTGTTTGTGTCTGTGTGCAGGCATAAGTGCGTGGGTAGTTGTGTGTATGAATCTGTGTGTGTGGGGGGGGGGGGGTATGTGTGAGTAGGCATATGTGTTTGTGTCTGTGTGCAGGCATGAATGTGTAAGTAGTTGTGTGTGTGTAGGTGTCTGTATGTATGCGTGTGTGTATGTGTAGGTGTTGTATGTATGCGTGTGGAAATGTGTTTGTGTGTGTGTATGCGTTTGTGTGTGTGTGTGTGTAGTTGTGTATGTATGCGCGTGTGTGTAGGATATGGATGCAGCCTGGAGACGGCTTTCGCTAGAGGAGCAGCATCGTGAGGAGCCGGTCGAAGGTGGTGCTGCAGAGGGTGCTGGTGGGAAAATAAAATGATAGCACATCAAAACAGTCAACTGAAAGCAATAGGCTATCGTGATTGCTCAATAAATAAGGTGTGACAATGAGGTTTATTACAGTAACCATGTTTGAACCGGCGGTGTATATCATGCATATCTGCCTTAGACCTGGATATAGAGCCCCTTGAAAAGGATAGACTGACTTATCGACATTCTGGTTCCCAGAGAGAATTTGATCCAACCTCGTTTCTAGTATTTATAAATACGTTATAATATTCTCTGGTTGCTATGGCCTAAAATAATTAATGATAAGTTGAGTAAAATGTCACCTAAGGTGAATCTAGGAAGATAACTTAGTTCACAAATCCAAAAAAAATGTATCGCGAAATGTTTTCTGTAATAAACCTCATTTTCACACCTTATTTGTTTTTAATTTATGTTAAATAAATCGTCTACACCTACACAATAAAAATATCAAACATCAATCGGGAATCACATCTAAAGCTTGGGCACCAGTTTTCTCTAATGAGGATTCTGTACACATACTATTATTTTCGCCCGACAATTTTGGAACGAATCAGTCAGCTTCCCTTATAAAGGAGACTTAGCCGTGGCTATAAACCGGTGGTATACTGAAAATGCCATGCAGTTCCTGCAATCATCGAGTTGAACCGAACCATTGCTTCGGTCAATTGTCTGTTCTAAGACCAATTTATAAGGGGAGCTGACTTATCCGACATTTTGATTCCAAAATTATCAGGGGACAACGTTAGTATTTACACAAAAGCTTCGTTGCAGAAAAATGGGGCCCTAGCTTTAGATGTGTTGCGCGACTGAAGTGTGATTATTTTTTTCTGTAAATGAAGAAGATTTAATTAAAACATATTTAAAACAAATAAGGTGTGATAATAAGGTTTATTACAGTACTCACTTCCCCATACACTTTTGTGGAATTTGTAAACAAAGTTATCTTTCTAGATTTACTTAAAATGACATTTTACTAAACTAATCATCAATTTTTTTGCGACATAGCAATCGGCGAATATTATAGCGTATTTATAGATATTAGAAATAAAGTTGGATCCAAAGCTATATTGGAACCAAAATGTCAGATAATTCAGCATGTCCTTTTGAAAGGGTTCTAGTCTGGTCAGTGCTAAATCTATATTAGCTACCAGTTTTTTTGGAACATTTGGCTTCTTGAAGAGGTTTTCTACCTCTATCTCAGGCACTTCCTTTTCCAAGCTGTTGAGTGCTTATAAACGCGGAACTGCAGTCCTCGGATGGAGTGACTGAGCTGGCGGTGAATGGTATGTAGTTCTGCTCTAACCTTAGCTATGCTGCGGTAACATACTGAAAATACCATTCCTTGCCTGCAACCTTCAAGTTAAACCGAACCATTTGTTCGGTCACTCGTCTGGTCAGAACTAATTCTTATATTCGCAACCAGTTTGTTTGGCACTCTATGCTTCCTTAAGAGGTTTTCCTCCTCTAGCTCAAGCATTTCCTATTCCGAGCTGATGAGTGCTCGGATTGAATGACTGAGGGCCTGGTTATACTGAAAGGTAACTTACTGAAACTACCATGCGTTTCTTCGTTACGTTCGATCTTCTAGTTGAACCGAGCCATTACTTCAATCAATCGTCTAATCATTGTTAATTTTATATTACTTATCAGTTTGTTTGGTACTCTTGGCTTCCTAGGGAGGTATTCCACCGGAAACTCATGCACTTCCTATTCTAGGCTGTTGATTGCTAATAAGCACGAAACTGCAGGCCTCGTGTGGAATGTACAGTGGACTCTCTCTCTTTCTAGATCCCAAAATCGTAGCTTAACTCACGACACGTCCGGTATCTTGGGGCTAAACGCCACTTTCTTCCTGTGTCGACTATGATGAAGTTGCGGACTTTGCTTCTTGATTGTGGTTTCTTGCAGTCTAAGTAAGTCCACAATTACGAGGAACCATAATTAAGTAGTAAAGTAGGCTAGTTCATCATAGCAGGTATAGGAAGAAAGCGAGTTTAGCCCCTGATGGCGAACTTACTGTTACTTAAACTGAGATCTAAGGCTCGATCTCTATCTGAATACTCCCCAATGTGAACACCCTGATATTATAAACACATTTTAATGTTTCCATCAAAACTCCATAGACTTAACATAGGCTGGCCTCTTTGTACTATTAACACCCAAGTATTTTGAACGCTCTTTTTAATTTCCGTTTAGTTATTACCTCCTCATATACTAAACATGTTCACAATCAGTACTCAGAAATTCCTGTGAATAAAATTGGAAAGTCTGGAATACATTCACAATTTTATCACAGTGATCCAAGGGCATTGTAGGAAAGAAGAAAAATTCTTTTCTTGCATAATACTGCAACACAAAAATCATTAACTGAGCAATATGAACCAATTTTTTTCTGTCGCTGATATATATTTCAAGAATATGAACACCCCCATAATCTGAAAACTTTTGCTCGGTCTGATGAGTGTTCAGATTAGGGAGAGTTAACTGTATTTCTGCCTTAGCCCTGCCTATATGGCAGTAACTTACTGAAAATATCATAGCTTGCCTGCAATCTTAGATTTGAACTGAACCATCACTTCATAAGGGGAGTTGACTCATCCGACATATTGGATCCAAAATTGTCGGGGGATAAAATTAGTATTTGAACAAAAGCCTCGTTGCAGAAAAATGATCCCCAAGTTTTAGATGTGTTGCCTAAGTTATGTGTAAATAGTTTATTCTGTAAATGAAGAAGATTTAATTGAAACAAATTTAAAAAAATTAGAGAGTGAAAATGAGATTTATTACCGTAAACAATTTCCAATATCCTTTTGCGGAATTTGTAACCTAAGTTTTCTTTCTAGATTTACTTTAGGTGACAATTTACTAAACTAACCATCATTTTTTTTTTTTTTTTGCGACAAAGCAATCAGCGAATATTATAACGTATTTATAGATACCAGAAACAAGACATGAAATACACCGCCAGCTCAGTCAATTCCAGCCAAGGACTGCAGTTTCGTGCTTATTAGCACTCATCAGCCCGGCATAGGACTAACTGAGCTGGAGGCGGAAAACCTCTTAAGGAAGCCAAGAGTGCCAAACAAACTGGTAGCTAACAGAATTAGCAATGACCAGACGAGTGACCGAAACAATGGTTCGGTTCAACTCTAATATTGCAGGCAAGGCAGGTACAGTCATAGAAAAAAAAAACGAAACACTCGTTCGTATTCGAAGACTATTGGCGCTAGAGACACGTGTAAGGTGTTATTTTTTCAGGAATAATGTGTTCTACACAATTATGTTGATAAATTGTTGTTAAAGGGTCGTCTTCATATTAAAACGACCTTCAACTTCAAAATTTTCAATAAGAACCCCCATTTTTTATCACATATTTTTAATCAGCATCCATTTTTAACTTTGTATACAAAATTGTGTTTAATTTGATCCAGCAGTTACTTCAGAATTGAGTTTTGAAAAATCCCTCTCGTAATGTTAAGACGTATTTTGATATTTTTACACATGACACATAAACTAGACTAGGAACGGCAAAGATTGTTTTTTTTATTATAAAATATGAGTCCGCCCAATACTAAAAATATCATTTACAACAGCTAAAATGTAAATTTAGATTTTTTTATGAATTATGATAATATTTTTTGAAAAAAATATGATCTGAAACCATATTAAATTTTAATAGAAAAACAATCTAGATGAGCTTTTGTGCGGGAATCCAAAATATGAGATCAAAATATTCAATAGTTTTCGCGCTATGCTTAAAAATTCATTTTTTCCCATTTTAGGGAACCGTATACCTTTTTAAAACAGAAATTATGAAAGTAAGTTTCTTCGTAAAAAAAGAACAAAATTGTTCAACAAAATAAGCAAGCAAATTATAAGGTGGTTTTTCTACATTAGAATTACGGCTATGAATGTTTTTTACTATGTAAATTTAATCGCGCTGTCTCTGCAGAAGAACAACACAATATTGCAAATCGTCAGTTTTTTGTGGATATCGTTTAAACGTTAAATAATGTGAAACACTATTTCATTGCCTAATAAAAGAATATTTTACAAAACATTTTAAATTAAAAGCTACACGTAAAATACCTTTTTTTTTCTGCGTTGACCAATGCCTTTTGTAAAAAAATAATTCTGAAAAAAAAATTAACATACACAATTCTTTTACAGAAACCTACAATAAAATCTCACTGTCTTGCCTGTCATGTTGCAATAATTGGTGTAGAATGCCTCGTCTCAATGATAATTTGCTAAAAGGAAAAATTATTGCTATGTCTAAATCGGGGAAAAGCACTCGAAAAATACCGACAGTGTGAAATTTCTCCTTTATCACTTTCCATATGGGTCAATAAATAATATTTGCTCTTAGATCAGTTTGCTGATTTCAACGGATTATTATTATTATTATTATTATTTTATAAAGTGTTTGAATTCTTTTCAATGTGTTAAGATCTAGGAGAGGACATGTCAATCGCCATAGTGGCGGTGGTGAGCCGCATGCTTTGAGATCAAATTCTGCACGCAAAGTAGTTGTTGTGGCTAATTGTAAACTTTTTCATTTCATTTTATTTATTTATTTATTTATTTATTTATTTTTATTTATTTATTTATTTATTTATTTATTTATTTATTTATTTTTTGGCTTCATCAAAGATTTAACAAAACATTAATTTGGGCGTAAAATTAAGTCGAGTTTTTTGTCTATTTTTAATTGTAATTTAAATACTATTTTTCTATTTACTTTCTCTGTCATTGTCCGTGCATTTCACATTAAAATCTTTCTCGCAAGCCAAAGATAAATTTTAAAAATATTTTCTTCTTTTTTAAAAAACATGGAAAAATATGGAAAAAGAAGGAAAGTTATGATAAAAAAAATTGTTATCTACTACTGGATACCTATTTTATTATACGCATGTTTTTCAGAAACGAATTACTGAATAATGGGCTCTCTGATCTTTCCCTTTAAGCAAAGAACGGGCCACACGGACCCCTCGTGGAGCCGAATGTCGCCCGTGCATTAATTGCCATATACTATAGGTTCGATTTTCCCATCCGAGGACGTTCTTATTCTACCTATTACTAGGCATGACAGGCTTGAACTGGGAGTAATCGAGCAAGAAAGCAGATGTCATGTCATTGAGACTGAGAGTTCCAACAAACTGGGGGATAAAGAAAATTTATCTCACCATCTATAGAGGCCGTAAATAATGCAGCAGATACATTTACTTTACCTACCAATTTATTCGCACTCTCAGTTTCAATGACACGACTTCTGCCTCGAACACGATTAGTTCCAAGCCCAGGCTCTCAAGTCCACAACAGGGACGAAATTGCGACCTCTGTATAGATTAACTCGGTTGCAAGTATGCTGCGCGTAACGTTACGATAGACGCGACAGCCTATTGCTTGATACTATGGAAAATGTTCGCATGCAAGTATATGGTGCGCAAAACAAAATCAAATAATGCTAAGCTTTGTTTGCAAGTGCGAAGTAACAAAATCGGAGAAATGACAAGAAGTCTGATTTCGGGTCACCTTGGTTTAAGCTAAAATAACTTTTGTTTTTTTTTTTAAATTACGGGTTGGATCCATCCCGAATCTTATTCCTACAAACAGCATTGGAAAATTACCTAAATTGCTTTTAAGAGACATTACATGTTTAACCAAAACCGCCGATTGTGTTATGCTATTTTAACAATACCACGCATTGTGATCTTTCGCATCAAATTTGAATTTTTATAAAAAAATGTTTTTGATTAAAATAAAGCCGCTAGAACAACTACTGTGTTTATTTACTGTGTTAATTCAAATAGTCAAACGTTCCCAAATAAAGTTCGAGTATGAAAGGTTTGCGCATTAACGGGTATTTATGTTCTCCTGTTTCTGTTTCATTTTTTAGATGTACACTTGGTTCATTTGATGTATTGAAAGCAAGTTTTCACGGAATAAATGGGCCTTGCTTCGCTCGAGTCACCAATCTATTTAATGCTGCGTTTTCCCACGTTGTGCGGTATATTTTTTATATTTTTGTATGCGATGTACAAAACTTCTTCCGATGTTCTACGAAATTAAAAACGCGAATTCCATTTTACAGCAAAAGACCTTCTATTCATTTCAAAATAAACCAGTAGCATAGGTGCAATACATTTATCAAACATATTACGTAATTTTTTTAGGTATAAGGTTCAATACTTACATTTTTCTAAGAGGCGAATGGCTAATTGATTAAATAAGCAATCCAATTGGTTCATATTATGAAAAGTCAAAAAATTCCATTATTTTCAATTAGTCATTGCGTTATTTATTACACAACAATCTATACGACGGACCTGCCAGTTCCCATCCGTCTTTCTAATGTTAATCCAGACAGACAAAAACCAGTAAATATTTTATTTTTTTTCAAAAAAAAAAAAAAGATTTCGACCCTAAATCGCCTCGGCTTAACATAACATTATCGGCAAAAAAGTATCGAGTTACGAAAAAAAGGTGAACTTAAAAAAATAATGAATTGAGCTGGATAATCTCGATCGTTTCTTAGTTTACATTCCGCTACTTGATTAGCAATGATCTTGAAAGAAGCGTTTTACATATGGTGACGGTCCCTAAATCGTTTTTCGTTAATAATTCTATTCTACTGCACGGAATGCAATGAAATTTCGTACCCGGGCTGCATTTTGCTGTCTAAACATAATTATGTAGCAAAAAATGGGGGTTCCTATTTGAAAATCAAGACTTAGTGCTAATTTTATTTTGTATATGTTCCCTTATCAAAATTTTTCCTACGTATTTTTAAAGAAGACTTTAAACCATGTCAGATGACACCTTTCTTTCCTTTCTATCATGTGTAATGGCCGAATAATTAAAAGTGTTTCGTTTTTTTTTCTATGACTCTACCTGCCTATTCTATGTTAGCTACCAGTTTGTTTGGCACGCTTGGCTTCCTTAAGAGGTTTTCCGCCTCCAGCTCAGTTAGTCCTATGCCGGGCTAATGAGTGCTAATATGCAGGAAACTGCAGTCCTCGGCTGGAATTGACTGAGCTGGCGATGTATTTCTGCCTTAGCCCTGGCTATAGGGCGATAACTTACTGAATAAACTAGAAACAAGGTTGGATTCAAAGCTGTCTTGGAACCAAAATGTCGTATAAGTCAGCCTTTTCTTTTCAAAGGGTTGTAGTCTTATATCGGTGCTAATTCTATATTAGCTACCAGTTTGTTTGACACTTTTTGCTTCGCTAAGAGGTTTTCTACCTTCAGCCCAGGCACTTCCTGCTGCTGTTAGATGAGTGATAATAAGCACAAAACTGCCGTTCTTGGATGGAACGGCTGACCTGGCGGTATATTTCTTGTATACCTGTCTTACCCCTGGCTATATGGCGGTAACTTACTAAATCTTGTATACCTGTCTTACCCTTGGCTATAGGGCGGTAACTTACTAAACCTACCATGCCTTTCCTGCAATCTTCGAATCGAACCGAACCATTTTGTCCGTCACTTGTCTCGGCAATACTAGTTCTATGTTAGCTACCAGTTTGTTAGGCAATATTGACTTCCTTAAGAGGTTTTCCTCCTGTAGCTCAGGCACTTCCTATTCCGGGCTGATGATGAACAGTCAACTCCAAACTGTAATCCTCGAATGGGATGTCTGATCTAGTGGTTTATTTCATGTATTCCTGCTTTAACCCTGGATATAGCGCTGTAACTGACTGAAATTTCCATGCATGGCCTGCAATCTTCGAGTTGAACCGAACCATTGCTTCGGTCACTCGCCAGGTCTAAGATCACTATATAAAGAGAACTGACTCAACCGACACTGTGGCTCCAAAATTGTCGGGGGGGGGGGGGGGGAGTAGTATTTGCACAGTCATAGAAAAAAAAAGAAACACTTTTTATTATTTAGCCATTTTTCATGCTGGAAAGGAAAGAACGGTGTCCTCCGACATGGTTTAAAGTCTTCTTTAAGACTACGTGGGTAAAATTTTGATAAGGGACCATATGCAAAGTAAAATTACCGCTAAGTCTTGATTTTCAAATAGGAACCCCCATTTTTTGCTACATAATTATGTTTAGACAGCAACCCAGTTAAAAAAAATCTGCAGAAAATCTTTTAAAAAAATCTGCAGAAAATTTAAGCATATTTGGAACATGCTTTCTAAAGAAAATCTGCAGATTTTATCTGTAGATTTTTTGCAGAAAGCGTGTTCCAAATATGCTCAAATTTTCTGCAGATTTTTTCTGCGGATTTTTTTCTGCAGATTTTGTGAAGAAAGCATGTTTCAAATATACTTAAATATTCTGCAGAAAATCTGTAGATAAACTGCAAAAAATGTACCCAGCAAATTAAAAATAGTAGATAACAATTAATAACAAATGAAATTAATGCAATAAAAATCCGAAAACATTTTTAATTTTAAGTTTCGACATTTCTTTAATAAAAATGAGTAAATTCACTGCAGAGTGGTGTTTCATGTTCGTTTAACAAAACATATAATTAAAACTTGAACTACGCAACCAAAATGAAATTTTAAATTTTATTGAATTGAAGCTTATGCAAATTGAAATAATTAAACCAAATTTGTCACAAAAATACATCGCTATGATTGTAAAATTAGTATAAAGTTTCAAGACGAAATAATAAATAGAACAATTTGTAAAAATTAAAAATTTCGAAAAATTCCTCCAAATCGACCACGTGGTGGAAAGTAATTAAGTTAATTAGGCTGGTTATTATTGAGAAATCGTAACACATTTTTTTTATTAATAGATATTGACAACGTAAATGTTCGCTCAAAATTTTAAGTCAATCGGTGAAAAAGAAAAAATTTCAAAAATTAAAAACCTCCGATTAGGCATAACATTTCAAACTAACCCTAATATACTATACACTTATTAAATAAAAGTTAATTTAATCAAATAATAATTGGTGAATTTTAAAGTGTCTTACCTTTTTGTGAACCGAGGCATGAATCCAATATGTTTTGATGGGTTTCCAATGATGGAAATTAAAATTTCCCTAATTATTTGCTTCCGCGACGGAGCAAAAAAAACAATACGCGTCACCTGGTCGAGGGGTAATCTACTCTCGTAGCCTTGTGCTTGTGGCACCCGAATATTGCGAGACGGACCGGGGCCTCCGTGGACGGTAAGAGGCTTGGCGTTCGGTGCGTTTGTACTCGAACGGCGCGCCGTTCGAGAACATTATTTCAAGTCATATTTGTTCTTATTTAATTTCGATTTCCTGATTTTTCTCCAAGTGAGACAAATTTGACTCTGTTCTAATCCGTATCCTTCTTGAAAATGACATTTTTGAAAGCCCTTTCAAACCATGTAATAATTTCCGTTATTCAATATCGTTTAGTTTTCAAAAAAAGATGTATTGTAATTTCACTTTTATTTGATTTGAATCATGCACTTATATTAAAATTGATTTTCATGTCATATTATTTATATAATACAATAAACAGACATTTTTTATTTGGTAAATATTTCAAACGTGTTGAAATGCTTTTAAATTTCAATTTAAGTTATCAAAATATAAATCAAAGTTCTTGGGGGAAAAGTTTAAGTAATTTATTACTGATTTTAATAAGAGAAACAAAGAAATGTGCTTAATTTTCTAAAAACTGAAAAAAAAATATAAAAAAATTTAAAGTGTGAAAAACTTTTCTGCTGTAATAAAACTTTAAAAAAATAATTTGAATTGAAATACAAATTTCTTTTTGGTGACCATAAAATATCTAAAAACGTGCGAACTATTTAGAGAAAACTGTAAGAGAATTTTTTGTGTAGATTTTCTGTAGATCTAATTGAGGAAAATTTGCAGATTTTTTTTACCTTTAAAAAATCTGCAGAATGTTAAAAGAAGACTAAAAAGAAAACTTTTTTGTGTGGATTTTCTGCATATTATTTTGAAGACAAAAAGCAGATTTTGCTTGTCGTCTAAAAATCTGCAGAAATCTTGAAAAATACTTCAAAAAAATTTTTTTTCTGCAGATTTTCTGAAGATTATTTTTAGCTGGGAAAATGAAGCATGGGTACGAAATTTCATTGCATTTCGTGTAGTAGAACAGAAGTTATTAACGAGAAACGTTTTAAGGACTGTCTCCACATTTAAAAAGCTACATTCAAGGTCACGGCTTATCAAGTAGCAGAATGTAAACTAAGAAAAGACCGAGATTATCTAGTTTCAATTCATGATTTTTTAAGTTCACTGTTTTTTTTCGTAATTCGATACGTTTTGACCGATGATGTTGCGCCGCAAAGCGATTTATGGTCGAATTTTTTTTTTTTTTTGAAAAACAGTCAAATATTTACTAATTTTTGTCTATCTGGATCAACCTTAGAAAAACGAATGCGAACTGGCGGATCCCTAGTATAGATCGTTGTGTATTAAATCGAGTAATGACTAATTGAAAGTAATGGAATTTTTGACTTTTCATAATATGAACCTATTGGAGTGCTTATTTAATCATTCAGATGTGTAATTATCAGATGTGTAATTTATTATTAATCATCAGAAATGTAAATATTGAACCTTATACCTAGAAAAGTTATGTAAATATGTTTGTAAATGTATTGCACCAATGTTACTGGTTTATTTTGGAATGAATAGAAGGTCTTTTCATATAAAATGCAATTCGCGTTTTTGATTTCGCAGAACATCGGAAGAAGTTCGGTACAGTCATAGAAAAAAAAAAAAAAAAAACGAAACATTTTTAATTATTCGACCATTATACATGCTAGAAAGAAAAGAAAGGTGTCATCCGACTTGGTTTAAAGTCTTCTTTAAAACTACGTAGTTAAAATTTTGATAAGGGACTATATACAAAGCAAAATGAGCACCAACTCTTGATTTTCGAATAGGAACCCCTGTTTTTTGTTACATAATTATGTTTAGATCGCAAAATACAGCCAGGGTACGAAATTTCACTGCATTCCGTGCAGTAGAACAGAAGTTATTAACGAAAAACGATTTAGGGACCGTCACCACTTTGAAAACGATTCTTTCAAGGTCACGGCTTATCAAGTAACGAACTGTAAACAAAGAAAAGGTCGAGATCATCCTGCTCAATTCATGATTTGTTGAACTTCTCTTTTTTTCCGCAATTCGATACTTTTTAGCCGATAATGTTGCGCAAAAAGTGATTTACGGTCGAAAACTTTTTTTTTTTGAAAAAAAAAGTTAAAATATTTACTGATTTTTGTCTAGCTAGATTAACCTAAGAAAGACGGATGGGCTTTGGCTGGTCCATCGTATAGATCATTGTTTATTAAATCGAATAATGACAAATTAAAAGTAATGGAACTTTTTTCCTTTTCTAATATGAACCTATTGGATTGCTTTTATGATCATTCAGAAAATTAGCCTCATAGAAATGTAAATATCCAACCTTATACCTGAATCATGATGTGAATATGTTTGATAAATGTATTGCACCTATGTCACAGATTTATTTTGGAATGAATAGAAAGTCTTTGGATGTAAAATAAAATTGCGCGTTTTTAATTTCGCTAAACATTGGCAGAAGTTTGGGCCATCGCACACAAAAATATAAAAAATATACCGCAAAACATGGGAAGACGCAGCATTAAATAGATTGGAGAAACGAGCGAAGCAAGGTCCATTTATTGCGTGAAAATTTGCTCTAAATGCATAAAATGAATGAAGTGTCAATCTAAAAAATAAAACAGAAACAGGAGAGTATAAATACCCCTTAATGAGCAAACCGTTCATACTCGAACTTTATTTGGGAAGAATTTGGTTTTTTGAATTAACACAGTGGACAAACACAGTAATTGTTTTAGCGGCTTTTTGAAATAAAAAAAAAGAGAATTTGTTTCAAATCCAAATTTGATGCAGAAGATCATAACGCGTGGTATTATTTAAAAAGCATAACACAATCGGCTGTTTTCGTTAAACATGTAATGTCTCTTAAAAGCAATATAGGAAAGTAATTTCCCAATGCTGTTTCTAGCAACGAGATTCGAGATGGTCCAATCCGTAATTTAAAAGGACAAAAGTTATTTTAGCTTAAACTAAGGTGAACCGAAATCAGACTTCTTGTCATTTCTCTGATTTTGTAACTCTGCACTTGCAAACAAAGCTTAACATTATTTGATTTTGTTTCGCGCATCATATACCTGCAAACGAACATTTTCGGTGGCATCAAGTATTAGGCTTGCGCACCTATAGCCGACGGGCGGGTTAATCTATCCAGAGGCTACAGTTTCGTCCTTGCTGTGGAATTCGCAGACTGAAATCGGAATGCGGGATGCAGAAGTCACCTCATTGAAGCTGAGAGTGCGAATAAACTGGTAGGTAAAGTAAATTTTTCTGCGGTATGTTTACAGCATCTCACTGGTGAGATAAATTTTCTTTATCCACCAGTTTTTAGGCACTCTCAGCTTCAATGGCATGACACCTGCTTCATTGTTCGGTTAAACCTAGTTCAGGGCTGTTGAGCTCCTTATTATTACTCACAGCAGTTATATTGAAATGAAGACGCGGGCCGCATTCAGCCCGCGAAGCTGGTCCAGGTGACCCATTGTTTGCTTATAGAATATGATCAGAAAGTAGAATTAGTTCCAGTGTCATAAAGTCAAAGCCGAATATTCATATATTGGATTCGGAAAAACATGCATTTAATAAGATAGACATCTAGTAGTTGCTAACAATAATTTATTATAACTCTTTTTTTGTCAGTATTTTCCCATGTTATTCAAAAAAGAGAATAATTTGAAATTTATATTTGTCTTGAGGGAATGATTTTAATGTGAAATGCACGGACAATGACCGAGAAAATAAATAGAAAAATAGGTATTTAAATTATAATTAAAATTAGACAAAAACTCATCTATTGCAACATGACTAGCAAGACAATGAGGATATATTGTATGTTTCTGTGAAAAAGTTGTATATGTTAATTTTTTTTTCTGAGTTATTGTTTTACAAAAGACAATAGCTAAACGCAGAAAGAAAAAAAAACAAGTATTTTAAGTGTAGCTTTTAATTTAATAAGTTCTATAAAATATTCTTTTACTAGACAATTTAGTAGTGTTTCGCATTATTTACACATTGACGTTTGAACGATATCCACAAAAAAACTCGCGGTTGCAATATTGTGTTGTTCTTCTGCAGAGACAGCGAATAAATTTATGCATTTAAAAAATTCCTAGACGTAACTTTAATGTAGAAAAACCACATAATAATTGGTTTCCTTATTTTGTTGAACATTTTTTTTTTCTGTTTTTACGAAGAAACCAACTTTCAAAATTTCAGTTTTAAAAAAGTATACGGTCCCCTAAAATGGGAAAAAATGAATTTTTAAGCATAGCGCAAAAACTACTGAATATTTTGAGCTCAAATTTTGGATTACTGCATAAAAGCTCTTCTAGATTGTTTTTCTGTTAAAATTTAATATGGTTTCAGATCACATTTTTTTAAAAAAATATGAAAATAATTCATAAAAAAACTAAAATTACATTTTAGGTGTTGTAAATTATGTTTTTCTTATTGGGTCGATTCATATTTTGATATAAAAAAACAATCTTTGCCGTGCATAATCTAGTTTTTGTGTTATGAATAAAAATATCAAAATACGTTTTAACATTACGAGAGGAATTTTTCAAAACTCGATTCTGAAGTAACGGCTGAATCGAATTAAACAAAACTTTGTATACAAAGTTAAAAAAGGATGCTGATCACAAATATGTGATATAAAAGGGGGGTTCTCCTTGAAAAATTTGAAGTTGATGCTCGTTTTAATATGAAGACGACCCCTTAACAACAATTTTTTAACATAAATATATAGAACTTTTTATTCCTGAAACAATAACACCTTAAACGTGTCTCTAGTGTCAATAGTCTTTGAATACGATCGAGTGTTTCGTTTTTTTTTTTCTATGACTGTACATCGCATACAAAAATATAAAAAATTTACCGTACAACGTGGGAAAACGCAGCATTAAATAGATTGGTGGCTCGAGCGAAGCAAGGTCCATTTATTCCGTGAAAATTTGCTTTAAATACATAAAATGAACAAAGTGTCAATCTAAAAAATAAAGCAGAAACAGGAGAATATAAATACCCGTTAATGAGCAAACCTTTCAAACTCGAACTTTATTTGGGAACATTTGGCTATTTGAATTAACACAGTGGACAAACACAGTAGTTGTTCTAGCGGCTTTATTTTAATCAAAAAACGACAATTTGTTTTGAATCCAAATTTGATGCGAAAGATCACAATGCGGGACATTATTAAAAAAACATAACACAATCGGCGGTTTTGGTTAAACATGTAATGTCTCTTAAAAGCAAGCTAGGTAAGTAATTTTTCAATGCTGTTTCTAGCAACGAGATTCGAGATGGATCCAACACGTAATTTAAAAAGAAAAAAGTTACTTTAATGTAAATCAAGGTGAACCGAAATCAAACTTCTTCTCTTTTCTCGGATTTTGTAACTTTGCACTTGCAATTAGCATTATTAGATTTTGCTTTGCGCACCATATACTTGCTTGCGAACATTTTCTACAGTTACAGGCAATGGGCTGTCGCATTTAGTGTGAAACAACGCAACTGCTTTGCGCAGCAAATCTACTACCGGGTTAATCTATCCAGAATCTGCAATTTCGTCCAACTATGGAGTAGAGAGTCTGGACTCGGAAATAATCGCGCTCGAGGCACAATTCATGTCATTGAAGCTGAGAGTGCTAACAAACTGGTAGGTAAAGTAAATTTATCTGCTGTGTGTTTACGGCCTCTAGATGGTGAGATAAATTTTCTTTAGCCACCAGTGTGTTGGCACTCTCAGCATCAATGACATGACACCTGCTTCCTTGTTTGGTTAATTATTGTTCAGGACTGTCATGCCCATTTAACAGGATGCATATGTGTAGTCTTCGGATGGAATAACCGAACTTATAGTATATCGCAGGGAATGCGCTGGCCGCATTCAGCTTGGCGAAGCTGAGCCGTGTTGCCGATCCTTGCTTAAAAGAAAATATTAGGTAGTCCAATTATTTCCAATGACATAAAGTTGGAGCCGAACATTCAGAAATTGGTTTCTGAAAATATGCATTTAAAAAATTAGGCATCCAGTAGTTGATAACAATTTGACTATCATAACTTTCTTTCTTTTTCCATATTTTTCCATGTTATTTAAAAAAAAGGAAAACATTTTGAAATTTTATTTTTGGCTTGCGAGAATGATTTTAATGTGAAATGTACGGCCAATGACAGAGAAAGTAAATAGAAAAATAGCTTTTAAATTACAATTAAAAATAGACAAAAACTCTACTTAATCTTATATCCAAAATTAATGTTTTGTTAAATATTTGACGAAGTCAATAAATAATTAAATAAATAAAAAGTTCACAATTAGCCACAACTAATTTGTGTGCAGAATTCGGGCTAAAAGCTTGCGGCGCACTACTGCGACTGACATTTCCTCTACTAAATCTTAACAAATTGAAAATTTTTCAACACTTAACAAAAAAAAAAAGAAAATAATAATAATAATAATAATAATTCGTAAAAATCAGCAACCTGATCTAAGAGCAAATATTTTCTATTGACCCATCCGGATAATGTTAAAGGAGAAATTGCACACTGTCGGCTATTTTTCGAGTGCTTTTCTCCGATTTAGACATGACAATCATTTTTCTTTTTAGCAAATTATCATTGAGACAAGTCATTCATTCTACACTGCCAACTGCAACATGACAAGCAAGACAATGAGGTTTCATTGTATGTTTCTGTGAAAGAGTTGTGTATGTTAATTTTTTCCCTCAGAATTATTGTTTTACAAAAAGCAATGGTTAAACGCAGAAAAAAAAATATATTTTAAGTGTAGCTTTTAATTTAAAATGTTTTGTAAAATATTCTTTAATTAGGCAATGAAATAGTGTTTTGCATTATTTACATAACGTTTAAACCATATCCACAAAAAACTAACGGTTGCAATATTGTGTTGTTCTTCTGCAGAAACAGCGAATAAATGTATACAATAAAAAAAAAATCATAGACGTAATTCTAATGTAGAAAAACCACGTTATAATTGGCTTGCTTATTTTGTTGAACAATTTTGTTCTTTTTTTAAGAAGAAACTTACTTTCATAATTTCTGTTTTAAAATGGCATACGGTCCAATGAATTTTTAAGCATAGCGAGAAAACTACTGATAATTTTGAACTCAAATTTTGGATTCCCACGTAAGAGCTCATCTAGATTGTTTTTCTGTTAAAATTTAATATGGTTTCAGATCATGTTTTTTTCAAAAAATAATATCATAATTCATAAAAAAAATCTAAATTTGCATTTTAACTGTTGTAAATGATGTTTTTATTATTGGACCGATTCATATTTTAATATAAAAACAATCTTTGCCGCACCTAGTCTAATTTATGTGTTATGTGTAAAAATATCAAAATACGTTTCAACATTACGGGAGCGATTTTTCAAAACTCAATTCTGAAGTAGCTGCTGGATCAAACAAAATTTTGTATACAAAGTTAAAAATGGATGCTGATTACAAATATGTGATAAAAAAGGGGAATTCTTATTGAAAATTTTGAAGTTGATGCTTGTTTTAATATGAAGACGACGCCTTAACAACAATTTAATAACATAATTATGTAGAACACATTATTCTTGAAAAAATAACACCTTACACGTGCCTCTAATGTCAATAGTCTTCGAATACGAACGAGTGTTTCGTTTTTTTTTCTATGACTGTACAAAAGCCTCGTTGCAAAAAAATGGTGCTTAAGCTTTAGATTTGTTGCATGATTAAAGTGGGATTATTTTGTTCTGTAAATGAAGATTTAATTGAAACAAATTTAAAAAAAAATAAGGTGTGAAAATGAGGTTTTTTACAGTAAACACTTCCCGATACACTTTTGTGGAATGTGTAAACTAAGTTATCTTTCTAGATTTGCCTTAAGTAATATTTTACTAAACTAATCATCAATCTTTTTGCGACATAGCTATCGGCGAATGTTATAACGTATTTATAGATACTAGAAATAAAGTTGTATCCAATGCTATCTTGGAACCAAAATGTCAGATAAGTCGTCATGTCCTTTTCAAAATGTTCTAGTCTAGTCAGTGCTAATTCTATATTAGCTACCAGTTTGTTTGGCACTCTTGACTTCGTTAAGAGGTTTTCCACCTCCAGATCAGGCACTTCTTGTTCCCGGCGGAGGAGTGTTAATAAGCACGAAATTGCAGTCCTCGGATAGAATGCTTGAACTGAAAGCGCATATTATGTATTTTTGCTTTAGTTAAGGTTTAGGTCGGTAACTTTCTGAAAATACCATGCATTTAATGCAATCTTCGAGTTGAAGCGAACCATTTATACGATCACTCGTTTTGTCAGAACTAATTCTATATTAGATACGAGTTTGTTTGCTCTTGCACTTTCTATTCCGGGCTGATGAGTGCCCTGGAAGCTTTTCAAAGCGAAGTGGTTGCTTGGTGAGCAAAAAGCTTCCCGCCAAACAAGATAAACAATTTAAAGGATCTTTCCATATTTCTGAGGAGTTGAAGGTGGGAGGAGGTTCTAATGGAAATAGCTGTGATGAAAAAGGAGAAGAGGGAGGATGATAGTTTGGCAGATACTTGGCGGGCAAACTAGATATCATAACTTTTTATGGCTGAGGGTTTTTGGGTTTAGGATGCAGGTTTTCTTTTTTGTGCGGAAAAGTTAAAGGTTTTCTTGGCGGGGAAATTTTTACAACAGGGTTGTTTTTGATGAGATATCACATCTTTTTGCATTGATATTATTACTTCGTCTGTATTTTAAGAACTGAGAACTTAAAGTCAGAAAATTTTTAATTGAAACAGCGCTGTTTTGTGTTTTTAAGGAACAATAATGGCTAGCCTAATTTTACGTCAATTAATTTTCTGACTATTAAGATTCTATGTTCATTTTGCGAAAATTGGGTGGTTTAAATTTTATTGCAATTCTTGTATCCTCTTTGTTGCCAAGAAAACTTCTTGGATAATAAAATACTATATTTTAAATTATATTGTTTTCGAGTATTTTACAACTTCGCAATAAATTCTATTACAGTTTCTTCATTTGACAGATTATTCAACACTTTCATGAAAGTTTCTTTAAATGTTTTACAGCTTGAGGGCTATTTTAATCTAGCTTTTCACATTTTGTTTAATTACATTTTTTCTTAAATCGTGGATTATTTTACGTTTTATGGGATAATTTTAATTGTTTGGTGATTTTTTTTTCTTGATAGAAGTCTTTGTCTTGTTTAATATCTAGTTTTGTTTAAAAGTTCATTTAAAAAACGAAATAGCGCATGTTATCAGCAAGCAAAAAAAAAAAAAAAAAACTAAGCCATTAAATATTTTAAATTTGAATGTGTCAGAAGATCTATGCAACTTTACTCGATGTCAAATCGCGGATATCCCAAATTTGCCATAGCGAATGCACATGTTGCGCGCGGACTAAGTTCATTAAAAGTCTTGCTTAAATTAATTGCAAAAACTTTTTCAGCTAACAAATTACTGCAAAGCACGGATATCACACACGTATTTCATATATTTTCAATTCATTATGTGTTGTTTGTGAAAAATCCATTAATTTAGAAAATAAGCATACCAATAAAAAAAAGTGCTATTTTTCGCTTTCAATTAAAAAGTTATATGGGCCGTATTCATATGCGTACAGTTTCATATAATTTGTCACGTAAAATATTGTAATGGTTTAACCCCAGTTTCGCGACGACATTTAAAATTTCTTCCCTCCATAAATATATCAAAACTGAAAAACAGGGGGAAGGAAATTTCGTATCGGCAAAACTTGGGGGGGGGGAGGGGAGAACAGCATTCTAATCTCATTCATTAATTTGGTTCTCTGCTTAAATATAAACAAACAACATAGAATCTTAAAAACAGAAAGCCCAATGAACCAAGTCCACGCGCATGCGCAATCGCTGTGGCAAATTTGTGATATCCGCGATTTAACGTCTAGTTGCAACTGTTGGATATGTTTTAGTCTTGATTGAATTTCATTTCCTAAGACAACTTTGGAATAACTGTTAGATCCGTTCTAACCTTGCAATTGCACAGTCCGAGATAAACCGCAAATACATAAGAATTTAGGGAAAATTAGTGATTTTCAAATTTCAATTACTCCGGCCCATGATGTCTCTGGGGGTTGAATTTTTGTATATGTACTCAATGGCCCCCCAAGAACATGTATACAAAAAAATCATTACCGTAGCCCCCCGGGGGGCTGTGATAGAACCCCGGGAAGGTACAATTTGGGGGGTAAAAACGAGGGGGGGGGGAGGGGAGGGGGGGTCAAATGGCACAAAAGGCACATCAGTAGGGCACAAGGAATGTGTGTGCGAAATTTCAGCTTGATTCCTTTTTTCGTCTGGGCTGTAGCCCTGTCAAAGAAAGCGAAAACTTTTTTGAACAGCGATTTTATAACTTTAATACCTCCTCCCCCTGATGGTCCAGGGATTACCGGGGTCCCAGGGTCCCGGAATACCTCCTCCCGCGGTATTTTGGTTTACCGCGTCAGGGGCCCTTTAGAGATTGAGTGTACCAAAAATCAACTACGGGGGTCTTCATGGGACTGAGATACAAAGGGGTGAAAAACCCAAAAAAACCCGAATTTGTTCTGTCGTGTAATCTTGTTCTTGGTCGCTTTTATTTTCTTTCGTCTTTGGCGGTGGATTTGCTTCTGTTGGCTGCTGACCTTTGGTTTCCTCGGCGGGGCGGGACGCTCCCCGCGTCCCGTGATTTATAAATACATTATAACATTCGCTGGTTGCTATGTCGTAAAACAATTGATGATAAGTTGAGTAAAATGTCACTTAAGGTGTATCTAGAAAGATAACTAAGTTTACAAATTCAACAAAAATGTATCGGGAAATGTTTACTGTAATAAACCTCATTTTCGCACCTTATATGTTTTTAATTTGTATTAAATAATCGTCTTCATCTACAGAATTAAATAATCAAACATCAATCAAGCAACACATCTAAATCTTGAGCACCAGTTTTCTGCAATGAGACTTTTGTACAAATAATATTTTTTTCGCCTGATAATTTTCGACCCAAAATGTCGGATAAGTCAGCTTTCCTTACATAGGAGCCTTAAGTTTAAACCGAACCAATGCTTCCGCCCTTCTTGTTCCTAAATTGTTGAGGGACAAAGTTAGTATTTGTACAGTCATACAAAAAAAAAAACGAAGCACTCGCTTGTATTCGAAGACTATTGAGACTAGAGACACGTGTAAGGTGTTATTATTTAAAGTATAATAAGTTCTAAAACAATTAAGTTGATAATTTGTTGTTAAGGGGTCGTCTTCACATTAAAACGAACATCAGCTTCAAAAGTTTCAATGAGAACGCCACTTTTTTATCATATATTTGTAATCAGCATCTTTTTTTTTAACTTTGTACACAAATTTTGTTCAATTTGATCCAGCCAGTTCTTTAGAATTGAGTTTTGAAAAATCCCACTCGTAATGTTAAAACGTATTTTGATATTTTTACACATAACACATAAACTACAGTAGGTACGGCAAAGATTGTTTTTTATATCAAAATATGAATCGACCCAATAATAAAAACATCATTTAAAACAGCTAAAATGTAAATTTAGATATTTTTATGAATTATGATAATATTTTTTGAAAACAATATGATCTAAAACCACATTAAATTTTAATAGAAAAACCATCTAGAAGAGCTTTTATGTGGGAATCCAAAATTTGAGCTCAACATATTCAGTTGTTTTTGCGTTATGCTTAAAAATTCATTTCCCAATTTAGGGGACCGTATACCTTTTTAAAACAAAAATTATGAAAGCTGGTTTCTTCGTAAAAAAAAGAACAAAACTGTTCAACAAAGTAAGCAAACCAATTATAACGTGGTTTTTCTACTTTAGAGTTACGCCTATGAATTTTTAAAATGCATAAGAACAACACAATATTGCAATCGTCAGTTTTTTGTGGATATCGTTTAAACGTCAATATGTAAAAAATTCGAACACACTTTCATTGTCTAATAAAAGAATATGTTATATAACTTTTAATATTAAAAGCTACATTTATAATACTTCTGTTTTTTTTTTTTTTCGTTCTGCGTTTAGCCATTACCTTTCGTAAAACAATAAATCTGAAAAAAAAGAAAAAAAAATTAACATGCACAACATTTTCACAGAAACATACAATAAAACCTTATTGTCTTGCTTGTTATGTTGCAGTAGACAGTGTAGAATTATGGCTCTTCTCGGTGATCAATTTGCAAAAAGGAGAAATTATTGCCCTGTCCTAATCGAGAAAAAGCATTCGAAAAATAGCCGGCAGTGTGAAATTTCTCCTTTAACAGTATCCAGATGGGTCAATAGGTAAGATTTGCTCTTAGATCAGTTTGCTGATTTTTACAAATTATTATTATTATTATTATTTTTTTTTTTTGTAAAGTGTTTGAATAATTTTCAATGTTTCCTCATCTAGATCTTAACGATCTAGGTGAGGAAATGTCAGTCGCAGAAGTAGGCCGCCAGCTTTGAGCCTGTATTCTGCACGCAAAGTTATTGTTGTGGCTAATTGTGAAATTTTTTTTTGGACTTCGTCAAAGATTTAACAAAACATGAATTTGGATGTAAGATTAAATTGAGCTTTTGTCTATTTTTAATTACAATTTAATTTTTTTTTTTTTTTTTACTTTCTCTGTTATTGTCCGTGCTTTTTACATTAAAATCATTCTCGCAAGCCAAAGATAAGATTTGAAAATTTTATTCTTCTTTTTTGAATAACATGGAAAAAAAGGGAAAAAGAAAGAAAGTTATAACAAATTATTGTTATCAACCACAAAATGCCTATCTTATGTAGTAAACGCATGTTTTTCAGAAACCAATTTCTGAATATTCGGCTCGAACTTGATAACAATGGAACTAGTTCTGCTTTCTGATCTAATACTTTAAGCAAACAACGGGCCACATGGACCAGCTTCGTGGGCTGAATGTGACCCACGTCTTCATTGCGATATACTTAAGGTTTGGTTGTCCCATTCGAAGACTGTTGTGGGTCCTAATAATGAGCAAAACAATGAACCGAACAATGAATCAGACGTCATGTCATTGAAGTTGAGAGTGCCTACAAACTGGTGGAAAAAGAAAATTTATCTCACCAGCGAGAGGCCGTAAGCATACATCAGATAAATTTGCTTTACCTAACAGTTTGTTCGCACTCTCAGCTTCAATGAGATGACTTCTGCATCCAGCACGATTAGCTCTGGTTCCAGACTGTTAAGTCCACAGCAATGACGAAATTGCAGCCTGTCGGGTATGCTACGTGTAGTATGATTATAGGTGCGACTAGAGCCCCTTGTTAAGGACAGGCTGACTTATCCGACACTTTGGTTCCAAGACAGAATTGGATCCAACCTCGTTTCTAGTATTTATAAATGTGTTAGATTGTTCGCTCGTTGCTATGTCGTAAAATAATTGATGATAAGTTGAGTAAAATGTCACTAAAGGTGAATCTAGAAAACTAACTTAGTTCAAAAATTCAACAAAAATGTATCGGGAAATATTTACTGCAACAAACGTCATTTCCACACCATATTTGTTTTTAATTTGTATTGAATTATCTTCATCTTCAAAATAAAATAATCAAACACCAATCAAGCAACACATCTAAAGTTTGAACACCAGTTTTCTGCAATGAGGCTTTCGTACAAATACTATTTTTTTCGCCCGAAAATTTTGGAACCAAAATGTCGGATAAGTCAGCTCCCCTTATATAGGAGCCTTAGTTGCGACAGCCTATTGCCTGATATAGAAAATGTTTGTTTGCAAGAATATGATGCGAAAAACAAAATCAATTAATGCTAAGTTTTTTTGTAAGTGTAAAATTTACAAAATCCGAGGAATTGACAAGAAGTTTGATTTCGGCTCACCTTCGTTTAAGCTGAAATAATCTTTGCATTTTTAAATTACGTGTTCGATCCATCTTGAGTCTCGTTGCTGGAAAGAGCATTGGGAAATTACTTAACTGAATTGCTTTAAGAGCAATAACATGTTTAACTAAAACCGCTGATTGTGTTATTCTTTTTTAAAAATACCACGCATTGTGCTTTTTCGCATCAAATTTGGATTTGAAACAAATTCTTTTTTTATGATTACAAAAAAGCCGGTAGAACAACCACTTTGTTTGTCCACTGTGTTAATTCAAATAACCGAATGTTTCCAAATAAAGTTCGAGTATGGAAAGTTTGCTCATTAACGGATAGTTATATTCTCCTGTTTCTGTGTTTTTTTTAGATTGATAATTCGTTCATTTATGTATTTAAAGCAAATTTTCACGGAATAAATGGACTTTGTTTCGCTCGAGTCCTTCAATCTATTTAATGCTGCGTCTTCCTACGTTGTTTGGTATGTTTTTTATATTTTTGTATGCGATGTTTCAAACTTCTGCCGTTGTTCTGCGAAATTTAAAACGCGAATTCCATTTTACATCAAAAGATCTTCTATTTATTTCAAAATTAACCAGTAACATAGGTGCAAAATATTTGTCAAACATATTCACATCATGAATTTAGGTATAAGGTTTTATATTTTCATTTCTATGAGGCTAATGGCTGAATGATTAAATAAGCTATCCAATAAGTTCATATTATGAAAAGTCAAAAACTTCCATTACTTTTAACTGTCATTATTCGATTTATTAAACAACCATTTATACGATGGACCAGCCAAACTCTATCCGTCTTTCTAAAGGTAATCGAGATAGACAAAAATCAGTAAATATTTTAACCTTTGTTTCAAAAAAAAAAAGTTTTCTATCGTAAATCGCTTTGTGGCGCAACACTATCGGCCAAAATGTATCGAATCACGGGAAAAAAAGAGACCTTAAAAAATCATGAATTGAACTGGATATTCTCGATCTTTTCTTCGTTTACATTGAGTTATTTGATAAGCCGTGACCTTGAAAGTAGCGTTTTTAATGTGGTGACGGTCCCTAAATTGTTTTTCAATAATAACTCCTGTTCTATCGCACGGAATGCAACGAAGTTTCGTACCCTGGCTGCATTTTGCTGTATAAACATAATTATGTAGTAAAAAACATGGGTTCCCATTTGAAAATCAAGACTTTGTGCTAATTTTACATTGTATATGGTTCCTTATCAAAATTTTACCTACGTAGTTTTAAAGAATATTTTAAACCAAGACGGATGACACCTTTATTTCCTTTTTAGCATGATAATGGCCGAATAATTAAAAGTGTATCTTTTTTTTTCTATGACTCTACAAAAGCTTCGTGTCAGAAAAAATGGTGCTCAAGCTTTAGATGTGTTCTGCCGTGTGCAGGTAAACGGCAGTATCTGCAGAAATGAGTTTTCCAGATATTTGAAGAAATGTATGGTGGATTCAATACTAACAATAAGAAAATGTTGGAATTAGACGTTTTTTTCGCGCCTTTTTTAGCGGACACCAAATAATCGAGCTTGCACAATAAAGATAACGTACAATAGATGAAAAAAATGCAAAAAAAAAAAAGAAAGAAAAATGAAAAATTTGCAGTTATTGCCCTTTACCTGAACACGGCTGTGTTGCCTGGTTGAAGCGTGATTATTTCATTCTGTAAATGAAGAAGATTTAATTGAAACAAATTTAAAACAATTAAGGTGTGAAAATGAAGTTTACTAAATTTTCTGACACGCGTTTGTGGAATTTGTAAACTAAGTTATCTTTCTAGATTACCTTTATAAAAAAAGTGACATTTTACTCAACTTATCATCATTTTTTTACGACATAGCAATCGGCGAATATTATAACGTATTTTTCGATACCAGCAACAAGGTTCGATCCAAAGCTATCTTGAAACTAAAATGTCGGATAAGTCGAAGTGTCCTTTTCAAGGGGTTGTAGTCTGGTCAGTGCTAATTCTATATTAGCTACCAGTTTATTTGGCACTCTTGTATTCCTAAACAAGGTTTCCACTTCCAGCTCAGGCACTTCTTATTTCGGGATAACGAGTGCTAATTAGCACGAAATTGCAGTTCTTGGATCGAATGACTGATAGTGATTTATTTAAGAGTGAATAGTTCTGCTCTTCCCGCATGGGTTTACTCGGCAACTCACGTAGTGCTAAAAAATTGATATAATCTTTGAAATGATGTATTCGGTTTATAGCTAATGTCACACAAATACAGCAATAATGTTGAAGTTGTGTAAATGAAATATCTTTCTATAGCTTTGAGTCGATCAGGGGTACAGGAAAGTCACCAGCGAGTTCTTTCTCCGCCATTTTTTTGAAAAATGGCCTCAAATTTGATTTGGGGTTCAATTTTGGGATTTTCAGGGGGAAACCCCCTAAACTCCCTACTTCTGTACAGATATTGATTTTACAAGTAATTTCATACTGTTAACATTTTTCTCCTCGTATGTAAGCAGATCCGTTATTTAGCGTAATCAGAGGGTTTAATTGTAGCTAGAACCCCTTTAAAAGGACAGGCTGACTTATCCGACATTTTGGTTCCAAAACAGAATTAGGTCCAACCTCATTTCTAGCATTTATAAACACAATATAGTATTCGTTGGTTGCTATATCGTAAAACAATTTATGATAAGTTGAGTAAAATGTCACGAAAGGTAGATCTGGAAAGATAACTTAGTTCACAAATTCAACAAAAATGTATCGGGAAGTGTTTACTGTAATAAAACTTCATTTTCACACCTTATTTGTTTTTTATTTGTATTAATTAAATCGTCTTCATCTACAGAATAAGATAATCAAACATCAATCCAAGGGCGGATCCAGGCTCCGGTTAAGGGGGGGGGGGATCACCAAACGTGTACCCACAAACAATGGTATCTTGTTGGAGGGGTTACGACATGCTCGTCAAAAAAAAAAGGGGGGGGGGGGGGGTTCTTCGGTCTAAATCGTATTTTTACCATATTTCGTTATGTATGAAGAATCTGAAAACGTTGGTACTGAAATCTTGTGCTTGTTTCTTACTTACCAACAAATCGCTGTTGCATTATTAGCATATATAAAACAAAAAATACAGCATGCTTCTAAGAAAACTATGTATATTCTAAATGTTACAATTTTTAAACTTTGTGGAGGCCTGATTTTTCTAATTTGAACTAGGAGCAGCAGCAGTCATTTATGTTGGTCAACGCACTATATTATACTAAAATGAAAATGAAAAAATTATAAAACGAACAAGAATTTCAAATTGTACAAATACCATACTGAATAGTCAATAGCAAATTTTAGGGGAAGTTCAGGGGGTTCAGGCCCCTCCCAAAGGAATAAATTAATGCAACTATTTCATTTATTTTTTTAATTCACTTCTCTTTTACATAAATAAAAAACTTTCAGTCATGAAAAAGAACACAAAACACACAAAGCATATTTGATTAAAAGTATTTTGTTTGCTAAGGAAGTACAATAGACTCTCTCTATTCTGAACACTCATTGGACCGAACGAAAGTCTTCAGTTTTAAGAGGGTGTTTCAGTATAGGGGGAGACGGAAGTAATGCATACGTGATTCCCGGGACCATCAAAATGTGTTCAGAATATCTGGGTGTTCAGGTAAAAGACTCAACTGTACTTCAGGAGTCAGAGGCCAGAGCGGCAGAATACATTTAATTCATCGAAGAACCTAATACCGCGTTTCGTCTGTTAATTCCTCTTTAAGGGAATCAACTATTAACATTTTAAAATAATGTGTAGCCTAGAAGAGTCATTTCTATCCAAGAAGCTATTTTGGAAACAATAGATTTATTTTTTAGCTTATAAAAAATGTAGAATGAAAAAAATCGCACGGTAGTTTCTTGGCTAAGCCATATAATATTAATAGAAACGGCATTTAGTATCAAAATGGTATGTTATCTGTATCAGGGCATTAAGAACAAATCAACAACTACTTTGAAAGAAATAATTTCTACATAAAATAAAATATAATACAATACTACTAATGTAAATATACTATAAACTAAGTACTATAAAACTTACACGTTATGAAGGTATGATTTTCTTAGTTACATAATATTTTATATTCAACACATAAATTAATTTATACAAACTCAAATGAAGTATGGGTATAATTAAAAAATTTACCCTCGTGTTATAATCATTATGATAATGTTTCCAATTGAAACCGCTTATTTTATAGCATCTCGGTGAAATTATACAGGGTTTTTAGTAGAGGAATGTGGGGCAAAGTGAAATAGTTTATATGACTGAGCTTTTTCAAAATGAACAAATTAGAAATTTGTTTTGAAAATTACAGTACATAAAGAAAAAACATTGTATTTTATAACAAAATTTGCATTGAAACCTTATTTTTGCTTTTTGGCAGTAAAATTGTTTCTTCAAATAAAAAAGTGGAAAATGTTCACTTTTTTTTTCATGGAGCAAAGAGAAAATTGAAATATTTTTGGAATGAAATATGTTCTATTCGATTGTGAAAAATATTTTTGATCAAATTACTAAGTAAATAAAACGCGGGTGATTTATTAGATGATTGAATGAGTGACTTTGACTAATTGTGAGAAATATTAAAAACACAAGTAAGCTAAATATTAACTAAATAAATACTGCACCGAATATTGGAAGGTCCCAATTCATTATTCGATAATATCAAAATAATTTTTGAGCTACAACAAAATATTACAATTTGAGTATCATTTTTTAAAAATTGCTTGTACTATCATACGATTAGATTTTCGGAGGTAATTTTTTCTTGACTGAAATAGACTACAAATGACACATCTTACTACATAGTCAAAATATTACTAGTTAAGTAGCACTAAAAACGGAGTAGATATTTCACCATTTCACTTTGCCCTGCTATTTCACTTCACCCCACATTCCACTACTAAATTGGCTTGAAATGTTAAACATATTTTACCTCCACATCAAAAGTGGGTTAGTGTGTAATATTTATGCATTAAAAAGTAGTTTAATTAACCTTAAGGGATCCTAAAAAACATTTGAAAATAAATTTATGAAAACTTTGTTATGAAAAATAACATTGGTAAAGGTGAGCGCTTTTCAGTTTCCGGGGTTCCCTCCAAACATTATTTTAGTATTTCTGAACGGTTTTCTTCCACACATTTTCTCACAAGACGAAGTTTAACTTCCTTTTCGACTTCTTTGCGAATCTAGTGATTATGTGGTTAATGTTTACATCAATGTCTCTGTGGATATTTAAGAGAGAAAGTCCCACAAGGCGTTCCTCACACATTGAGGCTCTTAACCAAGTTTTTAAACGTCGCAATATCGAGAAGGTTGGCTCACTTGTGGCAATACTAACTGGCAATGTAGCTATGGGTCGAAGAAGGCAATTTATTCCAGGATACATGTCCTTGTCACATTCTTCGATAAGTTTTATGATACATGGAAGGAAATCTTTAACTGGATTTTGATTATTTTCCGGTGTCCACTTCACGACCCTTTACTTCAACCCCTGCCCCACCCTCCTCTTTACTTTTTTTTTTTTTAAAGCAAAGCCTCTACATTGTCTCGTTTCTTAGAGGTTACCAGGTATTTTGTGTTGAGATATGCATTGCAGTCTATATATAACTGCAATATGCTGCTTCAAACTGCTTAAAGCCAGAGCTCTCAGCACGAAAATCTTTTTAATTTAAATACAAAAACGCTTCCCCCACGCCCTATTTTTGCGCTTGGATAAAATTTTAATTTTTACACAAATTGGGTGATCCTCAATTTCTCCTTCAAAAAAAACTGTAACTGGAAGATTAAAAAAGGATCTGGTGGGTAATGTTTGTTCTGGTTAAGGCGGTGGGGTCATGACCCCCTCCCTCCCGCCTTGGATCCGCACTTGTTTCCCCTCCCCCTTAATTTTACGCTTGGATTTAATTTAAATTTGTACACAAACTGGGTGATCCTCAATTTCTCTTTCGAAAAAAATCTAACTGGAAGATTAAAAAGGATCTGGTGGGTAATGTTTGGTTTGGTTAAGGGGGTGGGGTCATGACCCTCATGATCCCCACCCCTCTTGGACCCACGCTTTTCCCCTCCGTAAATTTTGCGCTTGGATATAATTAAATTTTTTATACAAACTGGGTGATCCTCAATTTCTCCTTCGAAAAAATCTGTAACTGGAAAAATAAAAAGTATCTGGCGGGTAATGTTTGGTCTGGTTAAGGGGAGTAGGCTCATGATCCCCATGACCCCACCCCCTTGGATCCACACTTGCCCCCCTCCTTTAATTTTGCACTTAGATATAATTTAAATTTGTTCATAAAGTGGGCGATCCTCAATTTATCCTTCGAAAAAAATCTGTAACTGGAAGATTAAAAAGGCTCTGTTGGGCTATGTTTGGTCTAGCAAGGGGGGGGGGGTCATGACCCCATGACCTCCCCCTTGACCCACACTTGCCCCCCCCCCCATAATTTTGTGCTTGGATGTAATTTAAATTTGTTCGCAAACTGGGTGGTCCTCAATTTCTCCTTCGAAAAATTCAGTAACAGGAAGATTAAAAAGGCCCTGTTGTGTAATGTTTGGTCTGGCAAAGAGGGGGGGAGTCATGACCCCCATGACCCCCCCCCCCCCATTGGATCCGCACTTGCATCAATCAGGTAACACATCTAAAGCGCGAACACTAGTTTTCTGCAATGAGGCTTTTGTACAAATACGATGTATTTCGCCTGACAATTTTGGAACCAAAATTTCGGATAAATAAGCTCCCCTTATACAGGAGCCTCAATTGGTAGCCTAAATTTAGAAAATTTAAAGTTTTTACAGCCGGTTGCAGAAACAGCGAGATCTTGCGACGTACGTCACAGATTCATGGGAAAGTCTGCCGGCTATTTCTTAGATGTGCAAAAAAAAAAAAAAAAAAAAAAAAAAAAACCAGAAGTTTTTTAACTAAAATGAATCTAACATTTCAGCCAACGAAGATTTATGCGTATTTTCTGTCATATAATGTCCTGGAAGCATGCTTTAGTGGCTCTTTACTTTAACATTTTATTTTCAAGCATTGTTCGGCCCTGAATTAGATTTTACAATTGATTTAATGTCGGTTACATTTGTAGACTACTTTTGGGCTGTTTAATGTACCGTCGTAGGCTGCTGAAAGAATTTCTTCTGCGGGTTTTATCAATTAATTTCGGGTTGGCGATCGCCCCCCCCCTCCTTTCTTCGTATTACTCCCCCCCTCCCCCGCCCCTTCATATTTTTTAGGCATTTTAAGGCGACGTCAAGGAAACACGCTATCAACTTAGATGTTAGGTATGCATTTTTCAAATCTTCTATTATACCTCAAAAGCTAGCAGAACCAACGGTTGCGAAAATAAAAAGTAAAAATTGCTTTTGTGACGGCACTTTCATTTTTGCTGTAGCTTCAATAGTTGCGCAGGTGGCATTCAAAGTTAATTAGTTTCTGAATAACAATTTCCCTTCACCCCCTTTTTTTCAGATTCCCGGAAAAGTCTTCGACACTTCTTTTTGATAAAGAATAAAATAACGTTATTAGAAGAATTTGAGTTCTTGAAACTAGAGAACAGGATTACGTTCGCGGAGAATAACCATTAACGCTCTTTTGTCATCGCTCTGCTGAAACATCCCAACACTAGAGTGCTCCCCCCCCCCCTATTTTTTTTTATTCACTACCTATAGATCTGAAAACTTATTTCGCCTACCTGAGATCGGTGAGTGGAACCCTATATAATTATCAGAAGCGCCAACCGGTGGGTTTTATTTTTATTGTATCCACAAGCGTATTTCAAGTCCCCGTCCCTCCAATGAAAATCAGAAAAAAGACCCAAAAATTTAGTTAATCGCACTTTATTCCTTGTATTTACAACAAACATTCAGCATCGTGGGAAATGGGATACAAAACAAATCTACCAAGCATTTTCACGTATTGAAAAAAAAAAAAAAGCACAACCTGTGCAGTTCTATAGAGTTTTTGCATATTACACATTCAAGGCAAATGCCCTTTTTTTCTTCACATGAGCCCGTCTACTTTTGAGGTTAAGCAAATTATTTTTAAACATTTCTCGGTGCTCGTTTAGTTTTAACGATTAAACTAATATCGGTTTATCTTACAGACTATTTTCGGGATTTTAAATTTGCTTCGCAAACTGCTGAAAGAAATTCTGCTGGCGGGTTTTACGCAAAAGTGGGCATGTTTTTCGATAAAAATATATACTCCCTTTGTCCCCCTCCCCCGACCAATCCCTCTGGAAAAAAATGAAATGACGACCATGTATGTGACAAATTCTCTTGATTTCTGGTCTCATATTCAACTGATGATCCCTTTCTAAACCGGAAGCTGAGAACCCACTTTTTCTCTCTCTCTCTCTCTCTATATATATATATATATGCATATACATATAAGATGCAAGCGAGTCCGCCGAACTCGATACCCTCCTCCCTCCCCCCCCCCCCTCCAGTGTTTTGACATCGTGATGACGAAATGAGCTTCGCGGTCGTACTAAAAGTATAGATTGATAAAATTTTTAGGAGGAGGCCCAAAATCATATTTGGCTTGGTTGCCGAAAATTCAGTGGCGGATTTACTAGGCGGCGGTGGGGACGACCGCCCCCTCCGTGACCGTCATTTTCTAAAACCAATAATATGGAATTGAAGGAATTAAGCATTTGCTACTAATTTCAATCAAGTGCATTCCACATATTTGCTTTAAATTATGTTCAGACAGTTAGTGTAGTCGAGGATGAACAGCGTTACCCACTTTTTTTTTGAACCTAAGCTCGCCCCCCCCCCCCAACTTTTTTTGAACTTTAATAATATTTGTATTTCTATATATGTGTCTTCCAACATTTTTCTTCCATGAACTACACTATACTGATATGATAATGCATTGCTATGACTTAGAACAGTGGTTTCCAACCCTGGGGGTGATAGCCCCCAAAGGGGAGATTTGATACTTCAAGGGGACGATTGGGGCAATTAGTATTTTAAAGACATGATAAAATGAGGGGGACAATTGACTCCCTGCCCCAGACACGACGGGTTTGGGGGGGGGGAGGAATGGCTTTTACGGTTTTCAACCGCCACCCCCTTGAATAGACTAAATCCTCTCGTGCGAAAATTTGAAGTTACGGCACTGCTTGCTCTTAAGATGATACATTGGAACCTCAGAGCAGAAATAATAAATAGAGGGAGCGATTACAATGTCTCAGTGAGAGAAGCTTTTAAGGCAAAAGTGTGCCCTAGTCACATGACTAGTTTGGAAGGGTAGTTGTCGCTTTTTGACCCGAAATCACTCTTTTGACACTAAATAATTATAAGACGGCATCGCTAATTATAAAGTTGCCCCCTTCTGTCCTTTAAAGCGCCTCAAAGAATAGAAACCTACATCCTAAATGCAGTTCTAATTTTTTGCATATTTTCCAGACAGTTTTTGTAAACGTATAAAAACTTTGATTTTTAATCGAATTTGTTTTCACATGAATTAGATTACAATTAAAGACCATATAAATTTTGAATCTCTACCCGCTTGACCAGTCACACGAAAAAAAGAATGTTTTATTCCGTCGAAATTTAGATCACTTGCACATGAGCAGCCGGAATTAACCCAAAGTTAGAAAAAATTACATAACAATCTGTGTCACAAACATACAAAATTAAAGACAGGCGGTTATTTCGAATTTTTCCAGGAATTGGGAGGGGGATTCATCTCTGGAAAAAAAAGCCATCTGAATCAAATTTCTGGAAGAGCCTAACTTTAAAACATAATATATCAGGTTGCGCTCAACTGTAGATTCCACTTCTGTGCTTAGCACGGTAGTATACGTGGTGCAGCAAAAAAAAAAAAAAAAAAAACTCCGACAAAGTAGAGGAAAGGAGAAGGATTGAATGGAAGTAAAGTAATTTCATTTTCATGGTTGTCTTTATTTATTTTTGCCTCTCATTTTATTAGAAAATAATTTACAATATATGTCCTAGTTTATGTATTGGTTTTCGGTTTTCTTATTATTCGGTTATCTAATTTTCAGCTAAAGACCTTCTATTTTAGTTGTTTAACCAACTAAAACAACAGTTCGTTTGCTTGTCGTGCCTCGGCAAACAGTATTTCATGCGGTATGCCGCTTAAAGTGGCTTGGAAATGATAGTCGATGTCCAGGAAGTGTACAAAAACAAACAGTAGACATTTCAGTTAATCGTCAGGTCATCCAAAAGTGAGTTCAATGAAATCCTTAGGTTTACACGAGAGACGTCGTTCGTGAGATGGGGAAATTTATGACTGATTAGTGCGACTAAGGGCAAAAACAGCTCTAACAGAAGCTTTACGAGTTCCAAAAAGTTCAGTCATTTGTGAAACTCCAAACATGCCAGAAACATTAGATACGGGCCGCAAGTCCACGCTGGAAGAGATACCTTTCACTGATTTACAGTTCAACCATCTCATTAACCCCAGAACAAAAGAATTTAGTCTGTAGACACTCCAAGCCCCTTAGAAAGTGTTAAGCATCGCCAAAACCCAAAATTAGGAATTGTCCGTAATGGAGTCAGCACAAGCGGCAAAAAAAAAAAAAAAAAAAAAAAAAATCTCTGTTTTTTTTTTTTTTGTGGACGAGGGATATAAAATGAATCAAAAAGTGTACCAGGAGGACATTTTAGAAGCTGTTGTACTTCTGTGGTCCAATAGAGCAGTTTAGCACAGCAATCTATACTGGACATTTCAATTTGTTTACTACTCGTTACACCTAAATCCCCTTTATTAACAGACTTCAAAAAAGGAGGTTATGATTTCCTCTTGCGGCTTTTTATGTATGTTTTCGTATTACTCCAAGAATACCGGACCGATTTGAAAAATTATTTTTTTGTTTGGACTGGTATACTTTCCATATGGTCCCTTGTTAAATTTGTATGGATCTGATAAGGGGTCCCGGAGAAATCTAAGAAACTTCAAATTTCTTTCGTTGTGGCTACGTAGCCCAGCTTTCGTCAGCTGCGAGATACGTCACTCACATGTCACGTGGTTTTGGCGTGAACGGTGCATTTTTTTCAACAGAGGAATCTTGTTTTGAACAATATTTAATTCTCACTCATCGGGAAGTTCGACTTTCACAGAGCCGCCTGTTAATTATAATCATAGTCTTATTAATATATTTATTACTCATGCAGCAAATCAGTAAATTAAATGTATTTTGCTACGAAAATAGTTGAATTAATTCATTTACTATAAAAATTTTTTTTGCTAATAAAGAACTTCATTTAGTCATTAAAGGGGTTTTTTTTCTCTCTTTTTTTTAATATTTCAGTTTTGAAATATATTTAGTGTTCTATTCAAGGAGAATTGACGACAAAAATCTCCCTCCGATGGTTAAATTTCTATTTCTTACTAAATATATCGTAACTGGTGTCCAATTTCTGAAGTTTGACAAGTATTATAGATTCAATATTTCATGACGCTGTCAGTTTAATTTACCGTTATGGCAATACTAATTAACAGACTTCGTGGGAACCTTTTCATGTACTATGCTTCCCGATTGCTAGAAGACGCCTGGGCCTATTAGGAAAATTATTTTTCTGTTTGAAACGGTGTACTTTTCCCGGTCGTCTAATAGTCTTCAAGTCCGGGTATGAGGGATCCTGGAGAAATCGTGGGAGCTCTTCAAATTTCATACTCGCGCTTTGTTGTTTGTAAATTCATAGCATCTCACTTAGTGAAACGATTTTTATGGGTTTTTTGTTTCATGGATAGGAATGATCTAACTTAGGTCCCAAACCTTTGCTTCACCATATTTGTTCTTTAGAAAAAAGTTATGGGCAAAAAACAATAAACTTCATTTAATTTCAATATTAAACGGTTAAATATAAAATCACTTGTTAAAGAAAATGCCATAAAACAAAGGTACTTTCTTTACTCATTGTTAAAAAAGGAACATGAAACATCAATATTAATTAGGGCCTTATAATCCTTAAGGACGGGGGGGGGGGTTGAGGGGTATTTTTCCTTTTTAGTGGACTCTTGATTAGGAGGGAGTACCCCCTAAATATTTCCACCGTATTAATCATTAGTAGTCATATCTCAAATTTTGAATAACGTCTCTTCTGAAGGAAACAGGAAATTCATTAAGTATTATTGTTTTAGTAGTATTTCTATATTTATTTATACACCATCAAAGTAGATATTCTGTTTCTAGTGTGGTGTTGATCTGTAATGTGGCCAAGTAAAGAGAAATGCTTCTTTTTTCACGAGTTACGTGACACGTTTTATTGTGAAATATAAAATAGTTAGGAAAATCATTGACATTTAAATGGTTCTAATAAAATTAGCGCACAAATAAATCCTGGAGAGGAACAAAGATCAGTTTTTGTGCCAATCGTATAAAATGTTACGCGCATTAAGATTTTTTCTTTTTTAACCAACTTCAAAAAAGACGTTCTCAATTCGTCGGAATCTTTTTATGTATGTCCCCCGTAAACTCAAAAACGCATAGACCAATTTGGAAAATTCTTTTTTTTTCTCGTTTTAAAAGGTATACACTTCCCAGGTGATCCCATGGTCATCAGGTCAGTATCTGAAGATGGGATTCTTGAAAAATCAATAAAACTCTTCAAATTATATGGGCAAAGTTAAAGCGATTTCTGTAGTTTTTTAGTGACTCGTGAATTTTTTTACGGAAAGCATACTTTGATCAAGTCAAACTGATGATGAAGACAATTTTCTTTGTAAATAATTGCGCATTTGTAAAAGTCTTTCTTCAGTCTTCTCTGAGACTTTGTGCTCTATTTCTTTCTCTATTTTGCTCATATTAACTGTTTTCAGACTCCTGTGCTAGACGCTTTCTCACTCGAGATGTAGAGATGTACGTAAGGAGTGTACTACATACTCTACCCTACATACTCATTTCATATTTATACCACTAAAAAGCAAAAAATAAACTATTTTCAAATAAAAAAAGAACCGACTTCAAAAAACAAAGAGTAACTGAAAAGTAAAAAAATAATTTTTCATACTTACATACAATTTCCTACCCAAACGTATAAATCAAATTTATTTTACAATTCCTGTACAAAAATCAACTAAGCACCCAATTATAAAATAAACGCTGATTTTAATTACTATACGATGAATTATTTTAATACGTAATTAATTATATACGATGTCTTAATTTTTAATAACCATTTGAAGTCGGGGCCCCCTATAAACTACTACCTAACGTAACTGAAAACCCACCAAATCTTGAAGTTAAACACTAATTTAACAAATCGCGAAAGTCTTTACAACTAAACCTACTCAGTTACGTTAGGTAGTAGTTAATAGGAGGCTTTGACTTCTGACTTCAAATGGTAATTAAAAACTAAGAGATTGTATATAATTAGTTAGGTATTAAAATCGTTCATCGCATAGTAATTAAAATCAGTGTTTATTTTATAATTGGATGTTTGGTTTAGTTGATTTTTGTACAGGAATTGAAAAATAAATTTGATTTATACGTTTGGGGGTGGAAATCGTATGTAAGTATGACTAATTATTTTTTACTTTTTTAGTTCCTCTTTGTTTTTTGAAGTCGGTTCTTTTTTTATTTGAAAATAATTTATAACACTGTATGGAATGTTTTAGAGTCAAAGGTCTGCACTAAACTACACATAAGCTTGGACTCTAAACCAATTGCTTTATTGGGAATAGGATTGATTAAAGGACTTGCGGCCCTTGAATGAAAGTTTGAAAAAGCATTTGGACTTATGTGTTACTACAAAAGACGTTAAATTTGAAACCAATTCATTTATTGATGGCTAAAGGTCTTCTCATATTATTTTTTGTGTTTTGTTAATTTATTTATTATTGATAAAGTTACATGGAAAATTGCTTGTCCGGGTTTTTTTACCGCACTCTGTACTTTCTGTACATTTGGTTCGCCCGGTCAGTAGAAACAGTTCTGTGATTAAAGTTATGATTGTTTTTTTTATGAAGAAGGAAAATATATATTCTTCACTAAAAAAATTGGTTTACTTTTCTTTGCAAAAAGTATTATAAGTTTTTTGATCTATATACAAATCATATTATCATACAGCAACTTACATTATCAAAGTTAGATAGTATTTTAACAAACAAGGAGGGGATGGGGGAGGGAGTTAACTAAATTAGATTTTAAGTATGAGAAATTTGTTATCACTTTTTACTGAAAATTTCAATTAAAACTCCCTGAAAAGTTGAAAAATTTCATTTTTTCAATTTCTCCGGAGTAGAAAAAAAGTTTTTTTTCAGACTGTTTTCATCTCTTTTCTTGTAGAAAATCTGGCATCTTCATCATCCAGCAAGGAGGAATATTTATTCAGATTTCACGAAGCACATTGAAACATCCCATGGCGTTTGCTTCAGCAGCCTAGAATGTAGAATATAAACAGTTCACATTAGCTTGCAGCACGGAGTTTATTAATATATTATGCAATGCACTTACCTTTATCCAGAACACCGTAATGTGTCTTCAATATATATATATATATATATTTTTTTTTTTTTTGACGCGAGCCCCTACATAACTTAACCAATAATAGCTCGTTTCTCGTAGAAAATCTGGTGTCTTCATCTGGGAGGGGGGGGGGGATATTTATTCGGAAACGATATTTTTCTCGGTTGCAATATTATCCAAATTTTAAAGTTATGCATACCAACTTTTAGCGACATTTACGTATGAGAAACTCATTTCACGAACTATGTTAAAATATCAACAGCGTACTTCCACGCAATCTAGATTGTGGAATTCAAACAGTTCTCAATCCGTTTGCAGTATAATACAGTGAAGCACCGTTTATACGTTTCTCTATACCTATTATACGTTTTTTTTCATTTGTACGCTTTTTTCATACAGTCCCTTCAAAAACGTATTAACGATGCTTCACTGTATTTATTTACAGCTATTTCAGAACATTTGACGAGTCGTCGATGTTTCTAGTTAGCAAATACAGCAAAAACTGTGATCTAACTATCATATCAATCCATTCTAAACCCACAAGCTTCCGAAATTCTTGACGCAAGACCGCAATTGCAGCGAATGCGAGCATTTTGAAAAACAAAGATATTTCGTGTTTCTGAGGAATTGGCTTTTTTGTTTCGTGAATATGGCTTTGATGTTCGTAAAGATTAAAACATACAGAAAGAAAAAGAAAGAATCAGTGCATTGAGTTCTTTGCTTAATACTCTCGAAAATGAGTGAATGGTGATTAAAAATCTCTCACCAAAAAATATACAAATAAATATAAACAACGTTTACTAAATTTATCCTAACTCGTATTGAATAATTCGAACAAAAATAAGAGATGCAAAAAAAAAAAGTTTGAATTTTGAAATTTTTAATTCAAATTATGTTTTTCGCAATCACGAATTGCGATAGGACCATACTCGTTGAATTTCTGGTTTTTATTAATGGCTTTTTTAGGGCTACCTTAATTTGAATTCATGATGTCAAAATTAAAATTCATGCCAGGAGCTGGATGCTGTGCACTGGATACTGTTTTTGCTTAGAAAGTATTGTATAGGGTCAAGAAGGTCGTCCGAATCACATGGATGCCACTGCCCAGAGGAAAGCAGTTTCTCTCCCAACTGCTAATTTTGCTTGCAGGAGATATTCTCAAACTTTTCTGAATCATCGAACCTTTTGAAGAATTAGAAATGTCTCATGGCACCCAAGCTTAAGTTATATATGCATATACTAACATCACTGATCCTTCACGACACCCCTGGCCTATCCCTCCTGTACCTACTTTGGTAACTCCTAGTATATGGTATGATTTTGCCTCTCTAATTGTTATTTTATTTTACTTATACAAATTTTGTCCTATGCAGTTTAAATTGCAAGTAATAGCTAATTATTCATTATTTTTTGAATTGAACATTAAATGATTTTGAGCCGTATTTTTAGATAATGTAGTGAGATTTTTTGAATGAAATAGTTTTTACTATTTCTACCTTCAGAAACAAAATTTATACCCACCACATACACTTCATACAAAAGTTGATAGTGAAACACATTTAAAAGATTCGAAAACACTATAGTTCTATTCTTTTAATGTACGCTTCAATCATACGAAATAAAATATTCATTTTTCTCCATCGTTATTTCATACATTATTTACCGTCTTAAAACTTCTCCAATGTGACTTATCGTACTAAATTCTAAGATAATTTTAAAATGGAAACAAAATATTTGGTTTCGTATTAACAACAATGAGTGACCAAAAATACCTTCAAAATGCTTCTGACACAGTTCTTTCTGATTTTTACAGAAAATGACCCACTGGATCCAAATATGACCACCTCATCACGTCCCAATTTTTAGAAGTAGCACTCCCCGGTTATTTTTCGTTTTCGACCGTTTAATAGCTATTACTTTTACTTGGAGGGAAAGGGAGTATTATTAGCCATTGACACTCTTCTGAGGAGCAAGAGCGGTACAAAAAGTTCAAAAGCATCTAGTAAAAGTTTCAAAAGCATTTGGAGAAAGTTAGAAGACTCGTGGGGGCATTCCCCAACCCCCCAAGTAATTTTAAAATCATCAAAACCTATCTTTTTTTAAATTTATTTTTATATATTTTTTTGGGGTTTGCTTTACAATTTTTTTACTTGTTTTTCGTCAACGCTTATTCCCCAAGCCTTGCCTTCAATTGCCAAGTTGAACCGCACCTTTGCAACGGGCTCTCGCTAGTGTGCTAAATTAAACTTCGCCAGCTGTTGGCACTCTCAACTTCAATATGCTGACAACTGCTTCCAGTTCGGTTATTGACTATTCCAGACTGATGAGTCCATAACAAGTACGAAACTGCAGTATTTAAATTCATAACCCTGGTACATTACACGTAGTGTACTGGCCTTTGCCCTGGCTTAAAAGACGGTAACTTTTTTTCATATTCGAGAATATTTTGGCATAATGTATGCTTTTCAATGTGAGAGCCTCGAAACAACGTTGCCTTATTCATTTTTTTTTATTTATACAGAAACTAAACTGCTTCACGTGTACAGAGGACTGTGTACAAAGCCTTGCTTCCGGACACACACAGGAAAGATTTTGCGACACAAGAGAAGGAAATAATACAAATACAAATGTGACGACCAGCAACAGGCTCTTGTCCCAGCTAGGCTGGTCCTAGTAAATTTATTTGTCCTCAATAACGAACAATAGTCTTCTTAAAGCTATCCATCCCCTTGATCATCACCACCTCTTCCGGTAATCTGTTCCAAGTGCCCACAACCCTAATAAAGTAGTAGTTTTTCCTTATTTTCAGGTTAGCCTGAGATTTGAATAGCTTAAAACAATGACCCATCGTCCTGCTTTTGGTGCAAAAATTTAATCCATTAACATCATTCATTTTGATAAATTTAAACAATTGAATCATGTCCCCTCTGATCCTCCTTTGCTCCAGGCTATACATATTAAGCTAATACCCAGGGAACAGGCAGGAATTGAACCCACGACCTCCGGCTTCGAAGACGGAGTTTCTATGCCAGAGCCTCGGAGGCACCAACGTTGTCTTATGAAACATAGTTCAATTGCAAGAATATTGTCGAAATGCTGATTCAAAGGATTTATTTTTTTTTTCGGCTGTTGCACTCTTTTTTTTGTGGCGGGGGGGGCTACACCCCAAGAGTCCTCATGTGCCCTTCCAGCAAGTCAAGGCTGATTCGCTTTTCAAGTCAGAGTTCGCCCCTGAACACCGTGCCTATGATTTCAAAAATTAAGCGGTATCAATTTTTTCTTTATCGTTACTCGCACTGTCAGAAACACATTTCATCATGTAAAATCATTCGTTTCTGTTCAATCTTTTTTTTCCTTTGTGAGTATATTTTAGTGTTTGAGCTAAATGAAAAAATGTCTGCTTTTTATGGAAACCAAACTGCGTTACTCATGTTTCCCTGGAAACTAAATCTTAATTTTAATGAAACTTCGCTTACGTTCAACAAGCACGACCGGTAGCGACCGGTTGGTTAATCACGTGACAGCAATGATGTCAGCGGTTACTAACCGGTTGTTAACGAACCAATGCTTCATCGAACGCTTTCGGTTGATCACCGGTTATTTGCGCAGACATGACGCAGGCGAATAACACGCAGGTGAAAAATACATATAATTGGTCAAAAATGTCACGCGGTTCCATCAACCAATCAACCAGCTAGAGTTGCGGTCGACCGGTAGATCAACCGGTGAGGCTCATGAAACGACATCGGAAGCAACCAGTTAACCGGTAGCTCACAAGAACGCTGCGGTTAGCACCGGTTACTCACCGGTCGACCGGTGAGGTTCGTCGAACGCAAGTTTCAAGTTCAGCTAATGCGTTTTCAATGCACCTAAACAACTCAGCAGCAAAAGATTTTGCAAATCCAGGCTGTGGCAACGCTTATCGGCAATTCACGTTGCGTTGCGTCAGTTGTCGCTGGCAAGAGTAACTAGGAGCTTGCTTATGCGAGTTATTTGAATTAAGTGCTGGGGTGTTTTTCAAGTTGAAATTGAAGATTAGTAAGTTAATTTCTACTTTATATGTGTATCTCTACTAGTTTCTGTTTCTATTGACTTTTCAGGAAAAAAAATCTAGTTAATTAACCCTTATTAGCTTTGGTTTAGCACGTTTTTTGTGAAAATTTTCGTGCAGTTACATATTAAACTAAGGCTTACGTGACTATTTCTGTAGAACGTAACTAGTAAAAGGAAATATTCTGGTCAAATCTCAAGATAATGCCCGTTCGTTGTACAAATCTTTCGCTTGTGAATTCATGGCTATTTATATACTGGGGGCAATTGCCATGGTGCCTATCTTTTAATTGAAAAAGGGAAACAACGGACAGCAACACTAGTCGAACTCGCTTGAAAGGGACCACGATATTTGCGCGTTGTAACTGGGACATAAAAATTGGATAACTTACTCATGTTAACATTAATTGTTGCTTCCTTATTATAATTATTTTTTTTTAAACTCCTGGCCGGAAAAACATAGTCATTTGCATCCCAGGGTTAGAGCGCGAAAGCCATGTGCAGGCTTCAACAGGGTGGCGACAGATCAGGGAAAAGTCAGGGAACTTTATGAATCAGTTAAAAGTCAGGGAAATATCAGGGAATTTTGAAAAAATAACAAAAAATCAGGGAAAATTTATTTTATGAAGAAAAAAATTTATTTTATTTATTTATTTTTTTTTTTGCTTTACAAAATTTAGTACTCTAATTCCTTATGCATTTTAGACCAATTATCTGTTCAAACAAAAAGTAAAATTAATGAGGTGCGATTATACACTGCCGCATATTTGTGCATCTTTTTTCCCCCCCATCAAAGTACTGAATCTTACTTATTAACCACAGGATGACTTCCTAAGATTGCTTCTGTGTCTGTTAGGTTGTTTATTTTACCTAGCTTGAAATTTCCTTTTACGCTTTCAATGCTACGTAAAATAAACAACCATACAGGCAAAGAGGAAACCTTCGTTAATGCCTTAGCTCCTTTGCCTTTATTCTATTGTCTCGAAGTAATTAACGTACTGTAATCACGATTTCAAGAAGAAATCTTTGGTTTTTGAATTAATACTATAAAAGCTTAAAAGTTATTACTTCTTCGCGTTTTTAATTTAATTGCTAAAATTGAACTTTCAATTAAAACAACTTTGCATTTTGTCGTTATACTATTTGTTGTCGCCGCAAATTATAAAGGTTTTCTTTTCTTCAGACTGAAGTGATTCTTTAATTTTATAACCAAGTTGTATTCTTCTTTTATATATTTTGAAATTAACTAATTGCTTTTTTTTTCTTCTTTTTTTTCTTGCATTTCAAAGTTTGTTACAAAAGCAATCTAAGATTTTTTTTCGTTACGTACTGAAATCATTTGAAATAGAGTTAACTTGTGTACTTAAGTAAATATCTTTATTTTTTTATTGTTAAAATGCTGTATTCATTCATTAAAACCTATGTTCTTGATTAGAGAAAAGCTCCCTATGAATGGATGTCAAATGGTTTCATCTGTTTTGCATAAATATGTCAATTAGTTATATAAGAATAACTACATTACTTCTATTCTTTCACTATTACTTGTTATTCTTGCAACAATTATTATACTGTTTGAAAACTTAGTTCAAAATAATTTCAATTACTTTTTATTTCTATCAGAAATACACATATGTTTTTAAGAGTAATTTTAATAGTTTCTTAAAATTCTTATGCTAAGGGGTTTCTGGAGTATTTTTTTTAATAATTTTCTATAATCTTTCCATGTAGAAAAAATTAATATACTGTTTTGTAGGGTTTTTTTCCAAAAAAAATTGACTTGATATTATTTTTAACCATTTTATTAAAAAAGTAGCATTTTTTAAAAACATATCTTTAGTTCAACAACTTTACACAACTTAAAACGTTTAAAATACTGCATTTTATACAAACATACAATGGATTTCAAGTAGAGTAAAGAAAGAAAACCATTATCATTGGTAACGTAAATCAGGGAAATTTGGTAAACTTAATCAGGGAAAAGTCAGGGAACTTTTTTTCACAGTTCCTGTCGCCACCCTGTTCAAGTCTTCACATTCTTCGTTATTACTCTCGTATTTATTACGTTTTTCAACGTATCTAGCATCGGAACATTAAAAGAAACTTTTCCAAGACCGGATTAGTTAACCGTTAAGAATACGGACCCGTTTGAAGTAACATAAGAACACGAGTGGCGTACTCCGTACGCCAGCATTTTTTCAATGTTCAGCTATCAATTTTTAAAGAGTTTCATATTTAACACAATGTCTAGTAATGTTATAAAAAAAGCAAAAACCTAATTGAACGACGAGACGAAAGCAATTAAAAGGAATACGATCACAGTATAGTAAAAAATGGTAACGTTCAATCTGCGAATTTCACGATTATTTAATATATATATATATATATATACACACATATATATGTATAGTGTCACCTAGCATGGGTGACACCCGGGCCGGTCATTTGTGCTGTCACCCCCTTCCTCCCCCCCCCCAAAAAAAGCGCAAAAGAAAAATATGAATCTGAATTTCATGCAATTTTCAGAAACAACATTTGTGTTATAACTATATTTTGATTGGGCTTATGTACAAAAAAACAAATAAGTGGGGTGTCCGGGGGTTTAACAAATTTGTAGTCTTAAAATGCATTTTAGCTTCATATTTTTCAAAAAATTTGCGTTTTCACTTTGGGTGTCACGCTCACAGACGGGTGACACCCTGGGTGGACCATCTCCTCCCCTCCCCGTAGCGAGGCCACTGATTATATATTATATATGAAACTTTAATCATTGAGAACTTGTTGGCAACAACTGTTGCTGTTGTTGAGAACAATTGTTGCAGTTCTTATAATTGTATTTTGTTATTCTTATATGCTTTTTGAATACAAAATTGGAACATTCACGGATGGTTTCTAGGAAAAACAAATTAAAAAGAAGACAAGGCAGCTTTTGACTCTAAGCACAAAAGTACGTCGCTGAACGTACCTTGAAAAAAGGGTAAATAGCCAGGTGTTGGTCAAGTGACTATTCTGAAATTCACCGATGCTTTCTCGCTGAGTAGCGTACTCAGTACGCCGTCCGTGTTCTTAAAGGTTAAGCTGAAAGTGAGTTATCCTTTCGTGCTTAAAAAAAAATCATACCAACTAGTTAAGTATATTTCTTATTTTATCGTTAAATCCTGGTTTTTTGTAAATCAAAAGTCGTTACATAAGTTCAGTGTTTTTTAACAGGAATTGCGCAATAGTTTCGCTTCATTTTCTATATCACAATCCTTTCCCACAGGCCCCGTCCGTCTTTTTTTTTTTTTTTTTTTGTTTTCTCCACATTGTTGAAATTAGTGTTCTCAACAATTTTATGACTCGACGAATTTTCTCGGCACTACAGTACGAAATAAATTTTTGAATTTTGGTTGTTCGAGCAGATAATTGTTATCAATTGAAACAGTGAGAAGCAAAGGGATGTAAGTGGACATTTTCAAAGTTTGAACAAAACGCGTTTAAAGATAACATCATACGTAGGTTTTCATTAACATTTTTTTTCTAAATCATGCTGTATAGTAGTAACTACCAGTCTTGCATAATATAGACGAACGCGCGAACGGCGTTCGCAGAAAATTTTTGGCTTCGCAGAAATTTTTTTTCAAACTGATAACGTTCATTAAAAAAAAAAAAAAATTTTTTTTTTGAAGGGAATTTTTAAGAAAATCCCAGAATTTATTTCTGTTAAAGCCTTTCTCCAAAAGCCTTTTAAAGCACTTGTGTAAAAAAATAATGGTTTTGGCAGTTTTCTTCAGTTGGTGAAAAATAAGCTATGTTATTGTAAAAAAAAAATTAAATGATTTAAAGCACTTTTTTTTTGTCTCTTTCATATTTGAATATAAATTTAATTTTTAATTCAAGGGTGAGTTAGGCAAAATTATTATTTGCAGAAAATTTTCCGGTTAGGATTTATGTTCGCAGAAAGCTTTTCGTTTTATCTAAGTTTGGTAACTACCAAGGCTACTAATACCATCTCTGGCCCCATGATAGAGGAGAGGTTTACCTACCATGTGTACTAGTTATCTCCAAATTTTTAATTTTGTCACTTACATCCCTTTGCTTCTCACTGCCTCACATGTAGTTTTGCCGTGCAAGAAGTGAATGATCCGTAGTAACCCCTATCAAATAGATTTTAATTATGACATGTTTCTCAAAAGCAACCTAATCCAACATTTCAAGTAAAATGACAAAACTTTTGCGAATATTTTAAGAGAAATCTCAACAATCTTGTTACTTGCACTAAAATGAGTATGAAAAAATTTCATTTGCTGCACATTCACATTGCATATCGGAGGAAGATTTTTGCCAAGAGTGAAAATTTCTAGCCTTGATTACTCTTTCTGAACGTCTGTTTGAACAGAACTGTATAAGAGAACTGTATATTGTTTGTTTTAATCAAATTACCCTAAAGTTACGCTTGAAAGCTACTTTTTAATGCTTTGAAATTGTTGAAAATTTTTGCTTTCCATTGAAATATTCTACGCATTGAAATTATCGAAATCTCGTGACGTTATGGGGAAAAAATAGGAAGCTTTTAAACGGACAGATTGAATTGCACTGTCATTTCTTTTAATAATTCGTTATAAATACAGTGGAAACTTGTTTATTCGGTCCCTAGTTTATCTAGGACTCTTTAGTGCAAATAATTTCAAACTACGACAGTTGAACTATAAGTGCATCAAGCATTTGCTATTTATTTTGATTAAATGCAAAATTCCTGCTTAGATCGCAAAATATTATGCTTGAAGCATCAGTCCAACACCACAGCAGTTGAACTATAAAATGATTAAGTGTGGATTGTGCGAAACAATCCTATGTCATTTTGTTACATAATATTGTTTTTTTGTCATAAAAAAAAGTAAGTCTGCTCATTTAAGGATTTATTTTGTTTCTTTTCCATACAATCCGTATTATCCAGGTTTTCATTTATCCAGATTTCCGTTCGTTCTTCGGTAGGTTAATTTTTCTTGTTCAAAAGTTGTACCGATAAAATAAGTCTTGCATTACTTTTCTCGCAAGGTTCCAATTAGTGACGTAGCCTGGAGGGGGCGGGGGAGTTTGCATCCCCCATGAAGAAAGAAGGTTGATATTTATGAACACACATGCAATGACAAAAAATTGTGCATTTCGGCCTTTCAAAAGGCCCGCCTTTGCCAACAAAACTTTCTCACTACGCCATTGGACAAAGTGACCCTTAGTGGCAAGACCACTTCGAAGTCGGTTAATAATTTATTTTGAATGGTTTTTTAAACAACGGCTATTTAAATAAGAATGGCAGTTAATACAGAAGTTGTGGGACGAAGTTACCTTGAATGTGCAAATGATATTGAGTTGTTCGAACATTTGTGAATTGTTTTTCTAAAAGTTTAAATATCATGCTCTAGCATTTAAGCTATTTAGTCGCATTCTCGGTGTCCGTTCGTTCAACCTTTCTGTATTCAATTCTGTTCTGTTATGCATTGTCGGTTTTTAGTTTACTTTCCGCCTATTTATTAATAACAGCATTTATATCTAGTGGCGGTAGAATGTTTAGCAAGTATTTTAAACCATTGGAAAATAACAAGCATAATTATGCTTTTGATAGTTAATATTAATGAATCTTTTGAGCAAATGATCATGTGGTAATACATCAGATTCTCGTAAGCATAATAGCTATAACCAAATTACAGAAAATTCTAAGAAATGAAGGGGGATTTAAAAAAAATGATTAAAATGCACAATTAGCTATACAAATGCATACTTTTTTTCTGGTATACAACGAATCCCTTTTTCAATGCGAAGAAAAGAGCTTCGGAAAAAGGCATCCGATAATGAAAAGCTGGCGTATAGAAATCTCAACACGTTTCTGCAAACAGTACACTTTAAACCTTGTTTCAATCTCAGATTTTCCTAGAATGGTAAACATTTTTGATAATAAAAATAAAAGGATTCTCAAACGGTGATAAAGAGCCATCCAAAGAAATGACGGTGAATATTTTCTGACGCCCCCCCCCCCTTCACATAATGGATTTGTACCGAACATGTGTTAATCTTTACAAAATTGAGCAAGAAATCTATGTGCACCACAATATGATGGAATTAAATCTTATGTGTCAGCATTTAAGAAACTTTTTTAGAAAGAATAATATTTAAAAAAAATAAATCGTAATGCAGCAAAAGCTTAGTTTATAGTGCCCGGTGCAATAGTCCCCCCCCCCTTATCTCTTGGGACGTGCTTCTGGCAATTATAGTTTACCTTGAAACAGTTGCAATGGTTTTGCAAGACAAACTAAGGACGCAACGATGATTTTCCAATTGTGATGAAACCAATCTCAAATGTACTAAGCTTGAGATTTAAGTTTTTCACATTTTTTTCTATGATATTGAAAGTTTTAATATGGTATATTGCAAAAAAATGTAGTGCAATTAGCTCCTTGTTTTCCTTAAGAAATATCGAAAGCTTCTTACATTTATGAGGGTTTTGTGCCAATTTTATTCTGCTGAATGGTAATGATGATTTAACGTAAACGTTAGCCAATTTTTTCATGTTTTGTTTAGTTGAAACTGTTTACTACAAATAAAAGCAATTTTAACTCCGAAAATGTAGTTTTGTATTTGTTATGTATGTAAACTTAAGTATGGTTTCCTATAAGGCTAACACCTGTTACTCTCTTAAAGACAACTATGGCATCATCAAGGTGCACACTCTCATAGGAAGGATGGAAAGAGCAGTCTCAATAAATGAAAAAACAGATTAAGATTGTGCATCTATGCATTCATTTAAAACTAGTGGCACCCGCACGGCTTTGCCCGTAGTAAAAAAATAAAAGGTTTTTAGGTTCGGCTGTATATTTACAAATGTATGACGAATTTCTCGCCAATTGGCTGACCCATGTTACGGTTCCACGTTATGATAACTTGGTAATTTACTCGTTCATCTTATGATAATTTTGCTCGGGAAAATGTTCTTAAAATTGGAATCGAAAAAGAACGAAATCGAATTTTCGAAAAATCACTTCGAGGTGCTCACCCCCATGCTACGAACTAATTATGTGCCAAATTTCATGAATATCGACGGAACGGTCTAGGCGCTATGCGCGTCAGAGATGCAGACAGACTTTTAGCTTTATTAGTAAAAAAGACAAAAGTTGAATGATCTAGAAACTCCTTCAATTTTAATGCCATGCTGTTCATATATTTTTACACATCTGTCCTAGGTTTGTTATGAAAGTACATTTTTCTTTTATAGCAAAAGAACATAAGCATCCTTAGTACCCCCCCCCCCTCCACACTAGTCTTTCGCGAAAACTACAAACTTTGTATTCTACATTTTTGAATTGAATTTCTACCTTTTTCTCTTGATTTCATATTTTTATGCAACTGAAGACCATTCGTTTTTTTAAAGTTTCTTCTGTCGTTTAATACTTGAATTTGAACTTTCGCAAAATCATTATTAGTTCGAAAAGTTTTTATTTTATGTAGATATGCAGATAAACCTAATCAGATAAAACACTCTGGCGATTTTTTTTCAGAATCGAATTTTTTGAAGGTTCAATTTATCCATGCGTAAAGCTTAAACTATTTCAATAGAGGCAGTTTTTTCACATTATTTCTAGCTGAATCTTTTTAAAGAAATTTTTACTTTGAAAAAATAAAGTTCGGAAAGTATTTTTCAGTTTGATTGCTATTTTTAAAATTTTTCGTCGTAAATACAACAATCTAGATATTAAGGCACTAAATCAATCATAATTTCTTCTAAAAGAATTCAAGTTATTCAGCTATTGCTATTCGTAAAAGGGAATCGAAATTAATATTTGTTTGTATAATGGACTACAATAAGCGGATATGAAGATTTTTAGTTATTTGATACACGGCATAAATGTTTCACAAGAGCATATATGAAAGAAATATTTATATGCAGTTGGGTTGAGAAGTTGAGCAGTTTATTCATTAAAACGAGCTAAAACAATACTACACAGGATCTGCAAATTTTTCTTTCGTTTTCGAAACGCTTTATATTTTGTGTTGACCAGGTGGAAATAAGAGTGCAGTATTTTTAAAATGATGACAAAATAAGAACAGTGAATTTGTTTTTTGCTGTCTGTTACAAAATGCGGAATGTTAATTTGTTCTTGCTGTGCTTTTGGGCACATTAATTACCTTCTTTAACGTACTCCTACCAAAGAATTTCTACTTACAAAAAAAGTGTTAAAAGGACTAAAGAACAACAATGGTAATCACTGCCGCGTGGACGCTATCATTGAGTTCTAACAATTTTGGTGGTGAGATTACATCAGGTCGCATTATTGCCCCCCCCCCCTTCCAAAAAAAAAACTACAAGAACAGATGAATATCATCCAGATCGTAACCCAAAAAAATTGATTTTCTCTTGTTGCATTTTAAAAACACTGCACTCGTATTGCCACATGGTGAACCCAATTCCAAATCTTGATGAATTTGTGGTTATTTTTATCGTTGTTGCACGATGTATAGAATTTCGAAAACAAGCGAATAGTTTAGTAACTATGTATTCATTGTTTTTGTTTTTTCTCCGCCGTATGTTATTTATTAATTTCTTACGTTGAGTGTATATCAAAGAAAGATCCATTTTGACCAAAAATAAAAGGAAAGTCGCGAACTAACGGAATAATCTACAGCAATTTAAATCTTAGCTTGTTAGGTGTCTTACACCGAAGAAAAAATGGAATGTTGTGTTAAAACCTACTGTAACATATATATAGGTCCCTTCCCCAAGATCATAAGCATAATTTTGTTTCGGGGGGGGGGGGGTAATTACGAACGGGTTTATTGGTGATATAATAAAGTCGCATGGTAGTATGATTTTTGAAGTATACTGCACATTAGTAAACTGGGGGGGGAGGGGGGCGGAGTAGAGCAGGAAATTGGGAAATTTTTAGGATTTTTTTCTTTTGAACGGTATTTTTATTGAATAACCAAGAATAAATTTATATTAATAAAATAGAAGAAACTGTTTTCTCAAGTAAGTTAATTTCATTTTTGTACCATATAATCATAGTTCGAAAATTTAAAAGTTTGGCTGGTCAAGAAGATGTGTAGTATCGCAATTTCGACGATTCCAATCACAAAAAGACCTTTAATTTGCCTTCAAATTGGACATAAAATCAAGTGTACGAGGAATCCCTTTTCATGAGCTTTGAGGGCCAAGAGCACCCATGACTGTTTGTGGATGAGGATACCTAGGAATATTTTAAATGTTCTTAAACACTCGGACATCGCCAAACTGGCACTGAGTTCGATATCTCAGTTTCGACACAATTTCCTTTTACATTTGGTAGTAACATTAGGGAAAGGGTTTGGTTCGTTGACTCTCCAGCAGAATTTTTCCTTAAATGTAAACCCTAAAATCTGATTTGGGGCCGTCCCCGGAAAAATGTCGAACTTGAATTTTGAAGTATGCAATTTCGGGATACGAGTTGACACGTTATGGCTGGAGTCCCCAGCTTTATGCCCACGAGCACCAGAATATCCGCCAAGCGTTTCACGTGTACCCCGCGGCGTGCGATCAGTATTAAAAATAATTTCAATAAAATGTCACGCAATTCTTTAATCATTTTTAATGATTAACCATCCAAAGATAGAAATTGCGTGCAACGCAAATAAAAGCTCACATTTCAGAGTTTGTTTCTGTATGAACAGAAGAATCTGAGCAATAGAAATATTGTAGGTATGTCCAAGGGTATTGTCCTAAAAATAATTTTGTGGAATGATAATTTGAAAAATAAGGAAATTTTCATATTCTTGTGCAAATCATAATTTTCGACATGGAGTGTCGCAAATGGCGGTTTCAGGGGAGGGTCGAAAGGCCAGCTGATACCGCCGTAACAAGAATTTTAAAATGATTGTAATTAAATTTAGATTTTTTTTAGATCAAAAAACTTAGTACATGGAATCAATATTAACCTTTTTATTGCATGATTCTGTAAGGTATTTGTTTTCCACGCGTCATAAGTCAATGGATTGACGGGGTTCGTTTATGAAGCTATTGTTTTGAGTCTTTTGTTCATTTTCAAAAGAACAATTATCTATGAGGAGGTTAAGGTTTTTTCAGAGCAATTTTCTACCTTAAACCACATGTATGTGCTTTACTCAAGTATTTTATAGCTGTAATCTAAAATATTCAAAGATTATGATAGCGTGACCAGCCTGTCTGTCTAGAGAAATATTTTTGATGAAAATTTGAGGGAATATGATCCATGGCTCAGGTTTCGCTGTTGAAAAACTTAGGGGGGGGGGATTTGAAAGGACTTTTTAGAAAGGATAGTAAAGCGCAGTATCGGAATTTTTTTATCTTTTCATTCATGTATTTATTTTTTTCCCTTATTTGTCATCTTTTATACTTTAGCTTTATTGTGTAAGCCATATTTGGTTTCTGCTTAAATTAAAATACAGTCAAGCCCGCTTATTAGAATATCGGTTAATATAATATCCCGCTTATTGTAATATATTTTCAATGTACCAAACCAATGTAATGTGTTATTTTGATCCCGGTTAATGGAATATCCCGCTTATTAGAATATTTTTTCGTGACAAAATGGCTATTCCATTAAGCGGGTTCGATTGTACGAAAAAAGCGTCTAATTCAAACATTTCTCTATTGTAAGTATGAATCCAAAACGCGTTTCTTCAAACATCTCAAAAACCTTTTTCTGCAGTGTTTTGCGTTCCCACGCCAATATAACCGAATTACTTGACGATTGCTTATTACCTGTAAAATTAATCGACGCTACTAATTACGAAACAAGGACCAATATGTAGTTCCGAAAATCATATTGATTTTGAACTTTATACATGTTATGTTTCGGATTTTGTATAGTTAGATTTCATTAATTAGGATTTTCTGATTTTTTATGCAAATATTTGATTTTTCGGAAAGTAATTTCTGGGTTTGGCTGCAAATTTACAATTTGACAAATCAACTGTTTTAGGAACAGGCGCTGATCCACAGGGTCAGTCATGGAAGTCATGAGTCTCTTAAGTTCTAACTTAAGATGGCACAAAGCTGCAATTTGGAGACTTATTTTTTGAAAACTTCGCCACAAATCCCAATTCATGTTCAAACATAACTTTTGACCCCTTTCCAGAAATGACCCCGTCATAACTAAAGCTGGATAAGCCTTTGTATGAGACAGTGGCTCTCAACCGTTTTTACACAAGAGCCACAACTCCTATTAAAATGCATCCCCCAAAGCACATAAAATTTAAAAAATATTTCATTATTTTTTAAATAACAGAACATGGAAAAATAATTTACAAACCAATAATTGTTATCATTACTAGATGCTTATTTTATTAAATTCATGTTTTCAGAAACAAATTTCTGAATATTTGGCTCCAAGTATATGAAATAGTCACGAATCGTGTTCTTTAATTTGTAAAATTGAACAGAACTACAAGCCGCACGAACCACTTTCACGGGCCGTAGGTTGGGCACCACGTCCAGAATCGGAGTTGTGTACACTCGGTTGAAGATTTGCTTTCGTGGAATTATGAAGCGCACAATTCCTTTTCCTGAACCGTAGCTATTGCAGACCGTTAATCGGTACATTTTCCAGAGAAATGCTCTCGTGCCCTATACCGGCTCATGTGAGTTATTTAATGGGAAAAATTGTATAATCTGTTTTCGTTGAATCACGTTCTCTTCACGATTAAAAAAAAAAAATGCACGTACTTATCTTTTTACTTCCTCTTACCAAAAAGGAAGTATTGTATTTGAGAAAAATAATTCACCCAAAAATCGGCATTAATTTCCATTTTGCTCGCCCCTGAATGAATACGGAGTTTTTTCAATCCGACCACACGTGGATATAGGCCTAAGAACATATAGACACGCGAAATATCCATTTTGACGATTCCCGAGTTAATTACGAGTATTCTCGTGACGTCTATGCACATATGTATGTGCGTATGTATCTCACATAACTCAAGAACGGTTTGTCCTAGAAATTGAAATTTGGTACGTAGACTCCTAGTGGGGTCTAGTTGTGCACCTCTATTTTTGGTTACATTCGCATGCTCCAAAGAGGGTATTCCACACTTTTTTGGGGAGAAATCATTAATTTCAATGCAAACTCACGAGGTTTTATAATTTGGCAAACATTTGGCAATATATCGCCAAGCTTTTGGTCGCCAAGAAATTTGGCGTTTTTAAATTTTTTTTAAAATCTGGTTTCAATTTGGCCACTATTTTCGACAGAGTTAACCATTGAATTACATTAAAATCGCCAATATTGGGAAAATTAATCTGTATAAAACATTTTTTTTTTTTGCTTCCGATCGCAATGATCTTGGGGTGAAAATATTTGAAGTTTTTCTTTGCTAAGTCCAAGGCACTATTATTATTAAATTAGCTTAAAAAGGAAGTCATGTGATGCACACATTAGCTCGTTTTTTTTAAATTCAAACATGAATTGCTTACCCTGTATTTTGCGCATGAAGCAAACGATAATTAAGGCGTTCAGTATCAGACCCAGCTCAATCCATAAAGTTTTCGAAAAAATTCTTATGTGTAAAATTAATCATATATTTGCTTTTCTGCAGGATATGATTCCCTGCAAGCCAGGGCTCGATCAACTCCTAGTGATGCCCAGGTCCTGACGAAAATTTGGTGCCCCTCTCAAGGAAATCTGCACATTTTTCCTGTGGAAGTTTTCAAAAAAGGAAGAAATAAAGAAATTTACCCCATTTTTGTGCCCCTAAAACTGTGATGCCCAGGTTTATGGACCTGCCGGACCGTGCGTTTATCAGGTCCTGTTGCAAGCCTAATGGAATGCCAAATTTCTTGAAGGTAAGCTATGTTTTTGATAATCTTTTGCAACCTAACATGTATATCAAATTACCTCTTCTCGAGTTACTCTGATCTGTTTTAAACAGGAGACAGAACGGTAACCCTAGCCTGTGAATTTAAACTGTTTACTGCATTCCTAAAATATAAAATGAAATTTTGTATAGTGTCTGTGCAGAATCCAAATTTTTAATTCGATTACTTCTGTGAAGAATGGTTTTCTGCAAAATCAATTTACATGAATTGTAAAGTTAACATGAATTTCATCATAAAAATACTCATATTTTTAAATGCATTGAAAAAGTATTTAATGTACATAACTTTCAGAATTTAGTCACATAACAGCTAGGATACTCGGAAATTTCGCTGTTGGGGAAAGTATAAAAAACTTATAGGTGGGTAAAGTTAATCGATGCAGTAAAAGGAAAAGTGTTTTTGATTTTTTTTTTACAACAGTTTACCCATTTTTATTATTTTAAATTGAGCTCTATCACCGATGATTAGCATAGTAATCTAATTTGAAAAATATACGTAATCTTGGGGTAAAAGTGTCTTTATATTTAAAAATTAGTAGATTTATCTGAACTGTGCATTTTAGTTTGTAACAATGTGTTGATAGTTTTATTTCATTTGCTTATTTTAGGAGCACGGAAGAAAAAAAAACCATTACATGAGTTAACTCGTAACACATTACGCGAAGCAATATATGCAAAGCAAGAACTTTCAAGTTGACCTTAAGTCGTTGAAGCGTTGTTACTAAGCATGTCAAATATTTACTCCATGCAGTGAATTTTACTAAACGTAATTTTTTTTTTCACATTAATTTTGCAGTAAAGAATGACTACCAGTCGTATAAATAATTTTAACAGTTTCTTGCTACTGTGCTTAGTATACTGCAGCTTGACCAGTAAAAGAAGGCAGATGACCTTGAAGCAAAAACATTTGTAATAGGTTATTATTTTGGAATAGATAGGATTAAAGCGAGACTATTGCCTCTTACTATTCGGTTCTTTCTGGCAGATTCTGCATATTACAAATGATGTTTCGCTTCAAAGTCATCCTCCGCCTTTTCGTGGTCAAGTTTTAGCCGTTAACCATGTGTGATTATCAGAAATTTAGATTATCAAAATCAAATACGTTCACAAGTATATGAAAGTGTTCCCTTGATACGTTTTTGATAAATTATTAATAAACATGAACATTTTTGTTTAAAAAGTTAGTTGCCATCAAGCAGTAACATTAACTGTACTTTTATTGAGTCTTAAATGGAAGATCTTCTTTGCATTAGGCAACTTTTTGCCTATGCTCTTGTTTTAGTAAACTAAAAAAGAGGGGGAGGGGAAGCTTGAATGTGTAATGCGCATATGAATTCGTTACTTTGTCCGCGGTTCGCTTTGAATAATTTTTATTTACCTTCCTTGGTGCTAATCAGTCAAAAGACCGGTCAAGAAATTTTGCATTGAAAATGTGTATGTCGTCCTATCGCGTTTACAAATTTCTGCCGTGGACAGGTAAAGGGCAATAACAGCCAATTTTTTATTTTTCTTTAATTTGTTATATGTATTTATTGTCATCTGTTGTACGTTAGCTGTGCAAGCTTGATTATTTTTCCTCTGGAGAAGTTTAATTCCAACATTACCCTATTAGTATTAAATCCAACACACGTCTTCAATCCAACGCAACTCTCTCGAAAACTCATTTCTGCAGATACTGCCGTTCACCTGCCCACGGCAGATTTGACCTCACGACTTTTCTGTACGGTGAATGTTTCTTTGTTTTTATTTTATTTTTTACTTCCTTTTACAAAAAAGGAAGTATTGTATTCGCGAAAAAATTTTCACTCAAAATTCGGCCTTAATTTCTATTTTGCTCACCCCCGAATTAATGTTGAGTTTTTTAAACCCGACCACACGCGGATAAGTGCCTAAGAACTTATAAACACCGGAAGTATACATTTTGACGTTCCCCGAGTTAATTACGACTTCTCTCGTGACGTGCGTATGTGCGTCGCATAACTCAAGAACGGTATGTCCTAGAAAGTTGTAATTTGGTACGTAGACTCCTAGTGAGGTCCAGTTGTGCACCTCCGCTTTTGGTTGCATTCGGGTATTTTTAAAAGGGTCTTTTGTCCATTTTTTTTTGGGGGGGGGGGGAAATCATTGTTAATTTCTAAGTAAACTCAAGTGGTGTTACACTTTGGCGGACACTTGGCGATATATCGCCAGTCTTTTGGTCGCCAAGTTTTGTCGCCAACAAATTTGGCCATTTCCTCTTTTTTTTAAAATCTGGTTTCAATTTGGCCAATGTTGGTGATATTTAGAGAGTCAACTACTGAATCACATTAAAATCACCAATAATGGGAAAATGACATTAAATTGGTGTAAAAGGAAGTCATGTGAGGCACACATTAGCTAGTTTTACTTTTAGTATTACTTGTCGTCAGCGGCAGATATACAACCGTTTGAGGATAAACTGAAGAATATAGAATTTTCTCATACTAAATATTTTTAAATTGTATGTGTGTCCATAAAAGGCACCAAATCGGCCACAAATAAGGCACTTATTAGGGCATAGACGTTACTAATTTTAATAAGCAACAAAATGAAGTAGTATATCAAATAGTTATTTTTTTAAAATTAATGAATTCAAAATATTTTAGGTTAACACACCAGTAGTGACCAAGGTTTAAGACAGTCTAATAGTGGCCACAATGAAATACATTTTTTAAACTGTAGGTCTACAATACTAATTACCTCTTTGAACTCAATGATTGTATTACAGCCCAACTCTCCCTTAATCGTCATATTTTCTGAAAATGCCAGAATTTAACTTTTCTGTTTTTTATCCATTTTTTTTCCAAACCTCATTTGATCCAATAGTGGCCACTCCAAAATCTGTGAATTTCATTTGTGACCATCTGACATTCTCCTATCTGAAGAATTTTACACCACTTTGAATATGAATAAAATTCATTCAATACAATAGCTACATTGAATATCAACAAAAAAAAAATCATTGTTAATTTTTTTATTGAAGTGCATAAGTAACCTTGAAGTCACTACTGAAGTACTGGCCACTACTGCTGTTTCAGTTTAACCGTTTCAATTCATGAAGTTCTTGAACACAATCTGGATGGATAATATTATCAACGATTTAGGGGGTTGATTACGCCCCATGGATCCTTGCATCCGCACTTGCTTGTGTAACGTTACGTATCATTACCGGTCATTTGACCGGCTGTATAGAAACATGCCAAGTGTTGGCATGTTAGGGTTAAATACATAAATTTCTGAAATACTTAGAGAAGATTTTGTGCTAATATAGTGGTCATGCTTTTCGTGTATTTTATACGCAAGGCCGTTAAAAGTATTCGTGCATTTGCTTTTGCACACACAAAACGTATACACGAATTGCGTGCAAGTTTTGTTTCACGCTTTAAAAGATACTTGAACTCTTTCTGACCATTTTCGGGAAATTCCTGTCCATTTGTGTACCTTTGTTTGAATTTTTTAACAGGCGCAGTTAACCTAAATACCCCAAATGTTATTTTAAAGAGTACGGATCTAGTCTTATGGTAATTAGTGCTGTTTATAGCTTGGTACTTCATGCTCCAAGAGACTATAGGAGGGGGCAAAAGGGTACATTCTCAAAAATCTGTACCGTTCGGTTTGAATGGGGGTTGGGGGACTCCTTTCCACCCACAAATAACGGACTTGCTGCCTCATAGTAAGAATTTTTACTGTGATGAATTCAACCATCAATCTAAATTACTTGCTTTTTTTCTTTTTTTAATAAAGATGTAAAAAAGTGTTATAGCGCAAACAGCATATCGGTACAATTTGCCTTTCAATGAGTTTTTAAAATGTTGGGACGCCCTGTATTATGAGGTTTGTACTCGAATTTTTCGAGGAGGAGGAAACAATCAAGAATGTAAACTTTTTGTACATGAAACCCTTTCTTTTAACTTTGTAAAAATATTTGGATGCTATTTCGCCGAAATTTTCTAATCAAGCAGTCTGAAAATAAAGTGATCTGCTACGCGCATGCGTACACACTTGGCTATATTTTTTTAACTTTCAATTTGAAAATCCTGGGTTTACACATTAGGTCACTTTTGTATGTTTCGGAAAGGAAAAATATAATAAACAAATACTTAAATTTTAATTAGATAATGACAAATGGTAATAAAAGAAAAAATCTTTGGTGCCCAAAGTTTGAGAAAGGATTTTAGATACGTTTGAGTCTCTGAATCGAAGTATGAAATCAGTTTTTCTCTTGTAACTTACTTTTTCAGGTAAGTGCTGCTGTTTGCAATATGCAGTTTTAACTCCATTTTGCGCACTTCTATTTTTTCTTTGGTGCCTATAGTCTCACAACGGATTTTAGATATGTTTGAGCTTCCGAATCGAATTACGTTAGAATCGAATTAGTTTTCATGTAGCAGCTCTGCTTTTTTTAGATAAGTGCTGCTGTTTAAAATATGCAGTTTTAACTCCATTTCGTGCACTTCTAAAGCAATTATAGGCTTCTGAAACAGTCTGCTTCTATATTATTTGCCCTATTGTCAGTCCGCAGTCCAGTTAAATTCAGGAAAATTCAAAGCATGGAGTAAATATCTGACATGTTTACTAACAACACCTCAACGAATTAAGGTCAACTTAAAAGTTCTTGCTTTGCATATATCGCTTCGCGTAATGTATGTGACGAGTTAGATATTTGTGTATAATACTTTCAGAGTCCGATTATTATAGTGAGTGAACCAAAACAATTTTTGGGGATCCTCTGCAGTCAAACCTAAACATTAACTGGGAGCCAGGGGTGGTGGTTTCAGGGATGTTGTTGAATAAATCATTCAGAATATTTTTTGTTGAGAGACAGAGCATCTCACACTTGTACACCTAAAAAAAAGGTTAAAGAATGAAGACTACCTTAATTTTCTTAAATAATGGACTCATATTTTAGTCCTTTTGAGGCCCTTAAAAATCTGGGACTCGTGGCCAACAGCGTAATTGGTCCGTTTGGTAATTGAGCTCTGAATATTTGTATAATACAAAATCCATGCTTGTTTTTTTGTTTGATCTACGGATGTAACTCAAACTCATAATCCGTAAATTTCAATGTTATATCTTAGAAATTTGATCTCCTGTGCGAAAACTGATGCCATAACTTAGGGTGCGCAATTCATATGAAATCAGTTCGAAATACCCGGGCACCAAAATGACTTCCGCTGTGTTATTTATCAATGAACTATTTTTTGCAGAAAAGGTATCTTATTAACTAATTTGTGTCGACACTGTTAGTTTAAAATTGTTACTAAAACTTGCGCTTCATTATTTGCCTGCCTCAATTTAAATGCTCGAAAGGATAGCTTTTTCCTTTTTAAATGACTGAAATATTTTCTCCATTAGCCGTTTCAAAATTCTAGCTGAATTATTTTTCAATTAACGCTGTATGTTGGAGAAAACGCGTTTTAGATGGTAGCACCTTGAAAAAAGTTGTAACTAGAAATATTCGGAATATTAGAAATATTCGGAATATTTAAATATTACATTTCGAAAGCATTTGAAAGAAAATATTTTAACGCATTTTGAAGTAAATTTTGGGATCTGCGTTTGCCTTAAATTTTCTCGTAGGTATTTATGTTAGTTATTCTCAAATATTTTGTACGCTCTTTTATGAACATCATCTTCCTAAATAGCTTTGCCAACAGATTTTGTTTCAAGCAAATCTGCGTTTTAAGTTTGTGATTTGCGTTTGTTTCAAAATTCCTTAGTAACAGCTATCGTTAAGTGCTTTTGAACTGTTCCAAAATTAGTTTTTCAAATTAAAAAAAATATAATGGGTATCAAGTGTTCTCGCCGAGACCTTTCGAACCAAATGTCCCCCACCCCTTCAAATCTGACTATTCCTTCAAAAGTTATTTTATTGGGGGGGGGGGGGGTTTGCAAACGGACTCACAGACGCAAATTTTCCCCATCTCATTCCCCTTCATTTCAATTTTAAATTTTTCGATTTGTATATTTTTATTTTTACCTTTTATTTTTAACTTTGCAGTACTTTTACGATGCCTTTCACGTCTTTAATCATTTTTTTTTAAAGTTTGATTTTAACTTTAAAGGGAAGTTAGGCTGAAAACTAGTCCTTCGGGGCAATTACGATTTTTGCACATACATAATTTTTCTAGTTTTGACGTCAAGAACGTTGATCGCCATATAGTTTTTTTTTCTGCACGCCTTTAAATTATGGATAGTTTATTTGAAATTAGTTTTTGCTTACGCATTTGTAGTTTCGTTTAAATCATGTCTTCCCCTAATTTTATTGCAGAACTTTTTGTACAAACTTGTAGGTGTAGGGTACACATTGATTATTTATAATTAGCCAACATTGCAGGATCGGAAACAGCTGCTCACGCTAGGGGGCGGGCTGCTAGAATTCGGAAGCACACAAATCTTTCCATTTGGCTGCAAAATATTTTGAAACAGTTCATTTGAAAAGAAAAAATACACGTTATTTAACGACAAAGATTTGAATAAAAACTGCCAAAAAGCTTTTTTAAAAAAAGTAAAAAAATCACTCTTTTTCAACCAATGGAAGAAGCTATTTCTGAAATTCAGAATCTCGTGGCGTTACGACGCTGAACAGCAGTCTAAAGAAGTGGGCTATTATATTATTACATAATTTTATTGCTCTTAATTTTTAACCGAAAGGCTACAATTGCATTCAACTTTATATTTGCATTCAGTATCTAAAGGGAAAACTTTTGTGATTTTCAACTCTGATGGAACACTCTCTACTACATAAAGCTTTCTGTGACTCAGCAATTCTAAGAGATTCTCGATTAGGGCAGTTAGAAGCAAATGATTAAGTGGATATTTTCAAGTTTTGATCAAAACGCGTTTATTGTTGCGGTCCTCGCTAGAATTCCATTTTTTTTTCTAAATCATGCTGTATAACAGCAGCTACCACGGTTGCTAATACTATATCTTGCCCCAAAACAGGAGATTCACCTTCCATTTGTACTGGTTATCTCGAAATTTTTAACTTTGGCACTTTCATCCTTTTGCTTCTCGCTGCCTCATTTATCAATGTGTCCCCTAAACTTCCGTGCTAAGCACAAAAGTCTTATCTGCACTTTTATCAATTGAGTTACGGTTACGAGGTGGTTTTAAATACAATGAAACCTCTCTGAGCGGACACACTTGTTTAGCGGCCACCCCTGTTAGCGGCCAGTTTCGCAAGGCACGAAATTTTTGGCCAATGCGTACAATGTTAACTCAACCTTTCAGAGCGGCGACTCAAACCCTTCTGAACGATAGGTTTGTCTCGTGTCTGGGCTTCGAAATAGACTGGTGCCTATTCTTTTGTTTCGGTTTTTAATTTTATTTACCGTTAGCTTTTCGTTCAGATGTTTAATATATTTAGATTTTTGTTATGGGAGGAGGGGGAGGGGTTGACATTTCGAGGTATCTCACTACTGTCATCCCATTTTTGTGCCTTTTAGGCACTTTTTCGGGTTTAGATGAAGTTCCTGATATCATTTGTAATCAACTAAAAGTCATGTTTTCGATTCGGCAAACTTTGGAGAAAATTGACGACATCATTGCTAATTCAGAGACCACAGCTATTGACTCAATTCGGGAATCGTTTTTACAAGTTCAAAAAAAAAAAAAAAAAAAAAAAAATTGGAAAAAAAGGATTCTATTACGTTGGAAAATTGTAAGCAAACACAAATTGAATCATTTTTTCCTAAAAGAAATAAAGCATTTTCTGTTCATTTTCTCAAAAAATAATTTTCAAGTGTTGAAGTGTATCATTTTTATTACAGTGCGAGTTCAATGATCAAAACCCTTAAGAGCAGCTATCCCCTCTGAGCTGTCAAGCTTTAACGGAACGGAGGGGTGGCCGCTCAGAGAGATTTCACTGTACCACCTTGGTTGGGTGGTTCTAAATAACATGTCTCGCCTAAATACAATGTTTTATGTATTTTCCCAATGGGAAATAATTTTTAAGAAATCTGTGAAAGTTGCATCTGAATCAAATATATGAGACAGTGCGAAGCAAAGGGATGCAAGTGGACCTTTTTAAGTTTTCAGTAAAACGACTGGAAAAATAACGTCCTAGGTAGGCTTTCATCGATTTTTTTCTAAATCACGCTGTACAAGCAGCATCTACTAGGGCTTGACACTTGACACCCTCAGAGACCACCCGCACCTACCAATTACTTGGTTTATCGGTTTTAAATGCTCAGATAAATCTGAGCAAGTGGGTCTCTGAGGAACTTTATTTAATTACATAAAAATACAGGAAAAATACATTGTTATCTGTTACAATTTTGATTTGCTTTTGACAAAAATTTTGGTAATTTAACATTATTATATGTAATAAAGTAGACAAAATTAATGCATAAAAGCTTACAATGATAAATTAAACATAAACCACATTAGAGAGTTGTTGCGATACAGATGATAACGTATTAAAGTGTAGAAAAAACTCTGAATTTAAACGGTATTAACTATTGAAGAAAGAAAAAAAATGTGTGTATTAATCAACACCTTGAAACGTGAAGCCTTCATTAGACAATAGACTGAAAATTAAGTTAAGTTTGATGCGGGTATGATGTTGTGAACAGGCAATTAATGTTTTTATTGAGTGAAAGATTATGATTACGTCTGATATGCAAATGCGATGTTAGTGGACAGAAAAAAATGTAATGTTCCGGAGAACCTAATTCGCCGCAAGAGCAATTAGCAGAATCAGAAAGGTTAAATCTGTGAAGATATTGTGGGAATGGTCCATGGCCAGAAAAGAAAATTGTCTCAAACCTACTTTTAATGCGGGGAGAAAAACGAACGGTGGGGAAGAATTCGAAGACTCTTCGTCCAGTATCCGCTTCATTCCACCTAAATTGCCAGTCATCTAATGTTTGTTTTTTAATGTATGAAATTAGTGAAGATTTTGGAAGAGGAATAGATGAAGAAGGAAACTGCGGGTCGTCAGCTGCAGGTCTTGCTAAGCGATCAGCCAGATCGTTGCCGACGTCCCCAGAATGCCCTTTTACCCAATGAATTGAGACAGAATTACCTAATAATGACTGTTGAATATCAGATACTGATTTATTCCGTTGAAGAGGATTTTTAATTGCTAAGAGAGAAGACTGGACTATCCTAAAATATTTGAATGGAATCAGCGTTAAGTGAATCCGAGAACTTTAATGTTTGATGAATAGCAAATAATTCTGCTTGAAAAATACTATTATCGGGATGAAGTCGGATACTCCAAGACGATGAAAGAGTTTCGCCCTCAAAATAAGCATATGCTGATGCTGTACCAGTGGAAGTGCGAGAACCATCTGTGAATAAGCGATGAAAGGAAAGATTTGTAGAATTGGAATTTATTGAGATTGGATATTCTTTGATTTGTAAATGTGAATTGGAAAACCATTTAGGTGCAGGAGTTTAAAAATCTGAAGGTGAATAAGTAGTTCCATCTAGAATAATCTCTCATCTACTAGGGCTACTTCACCATCTCTTGCCCCAAGACAGAGGAGGGGTTCCCCTACCATTTGTACTGGTAATCTTCAAATTTTTAATTTTGCCATTAACATCCTTTTGCATCTCACTGCCTCATATGGAGACGTAAAACTTAAAGCGGCTAATTCTCATTTTGAACTCTGCTGCAGATAAGACTTTGGCGCTTAGCACGGTAACATTGGCTTGTACAAATAGTTGTTTGTGCGAGGGAGGATACTCTGTATAGATTGATATTTTTATCATTAATTTCGTCTTTCAGTGCCTGATCAAGGTGAAAAATCTGAAGCGGAGGAAACATCTGTCCAAGAAGTTCAGGAAGAGGAGTCACCTGCCTAATCTTCGGTACAGATAAGAAACCCATCCTCTCCTCCATCCGACAATCGCCACGCCGATCATCACGTGTTTCAACATCACCATATGTTTTAAATTACGACTCACCCTCATCCAGAAGAAAGAACTGCGAGGAGGTCAAGTAAAAAAAATTGTCAAATGAATCTTTTAATCAATGAAGGCAAAAAGGTGTCCAAGCTAGCCATCAGCCCATCAAATGGACAATCTCCACAAAGATCACCAAAGACGAGGAAAACTAAACAAAAAAGCAGCCGCACATCGCCAAAGGACCCTTCAAGACGGCAAACGTCTGCAAGTCCGTCTTCAAATATGTAGACGTCATTGATCGTGAGTTGAACCCATTTTTATTAGTTATGATTTTGTTGACTTTACCAGTTCTTTTAATTGGAATGTGTTTCTCTGAAAAATTTCTGTGCACGATTTCGACGGTCTATTTCAGAAACTTTGAACTCTCTTGTAATGCTTTAATAAGTTTGTCAATATTTCAAAAAAAAAAAAATGTCCTCACCTTAAGCTATCCTCCAATTGGGTCAGAATCCAGAAATAGCTTCTCCATATAAAAATAAAATCGTGGAATGCTTTCTGTTCGAAAGTTACGATAGTAGGTTGGGACACGGTCTAAGGGGAATAAAATGAAGATCATCAGAAATATGAACAATTAATCTAAGCAAGAGTTGATCACAACGTAACGACTTTCACTCTGTATTGGAGAAACCTTAGTTCTCAAATAAGGAAAAAGAAAAAAGGCTGGGAGAAAAGGTTTTCAGCCCCATGTTTTCAAGTTTCCACTCGATTATTTTTGACTCAATACCGGAGATGGGGAACATATGTCCCCGAGTCCACATGCAGCCTCAGTGAAAGATATCGCTTTCCTTAATTCATATTTAAATATAAACTACGACAATTTCAAAATTGTTGCGCACAAAATTAGGACATACGACCGTATATCATCAGTTGGTACATTGAAGTCCAGATACTAAGATAGCAATATTAAACTACTTTCAAGTAAGAAGCAAGCGCAAATATTCCTCTCAATTCTACAGCAGATTTTAAAATTGTTATGTGCATCATTGTAATTTTTTTAACGAAGTTTTTATTTTAGAATGAAATTCTTCTCATAGTAGCAAAACGCATAAAAAAATTAAAATATCTGCTTTTTTCTTTTAAAATGGTATTTCATCATTTTCAGTAGGTATTTTGTTAGTGCTCTTGTGTACATAAAAGTATTTCTTATAACGTCAAATGTTTATTAAAAAAAATATTTCATTTTTTTCTATTTTTATGTGTATAATGCGATGGTGATAAAACTGAAATAGGTACAATCAACTATGAAAACTACATAAGCTTCATTTTTAGGTTTATCATTTTTTGCTGCTTTCATTTCAAGGGTGTGGACAGAAATTTTGAGGCCCGTCAAAAATGACTTTTACGGACAGCTCTAATTAGCAACATAATTAAATTTAGTAAGAATGTTTTTAAAGAACGGTTTCTAAGTCTTATTTGGTACAGATGCAAATGACTATGTTAGTAGTATAAGTTAGTAAGGACTCTGAAGAAAAAGACTCAAAAGTTCGGCGCGAGATTTAAGACATTTTTAGCACATAAATATGAGTACGAGTAAGTAAAAAAGTCGTAATTGTTAGTTCTGTGTCACAAATTATTAATATATATCCAATCTTTTCATGAGAGAGAGATTGCGTTTTTTCTTTTCCCTTTGTTTTTGCTACGATCGACTACTTTAGGAAAATCTTTAGTAACTATCCTCATGTCTATTGCAACAGCAAGAATTGACGCTGATTTAACGAACACACCATCCTGTTTTTCGTTTCAAGTGGTTTTCATTCAAAAAAAAAAGTCTTCATTTCCATTTAAAGTATTTGAAGATTCTGAAATCCATCTCATATCTGAAAGCATATTTTCCTTAATACCTTGCAGTTAAATAGCTTGATTTCTTGCAATTACAAGTTAAAATGTCCTAGAATATACATAATGAAATATCAGATTTTTCCTCCCCTCATTTTATGATAAAAGGCAAAGCGTTTCTCGATGAGTATAGTACACTTCCTATTTCTAAAACTAGCAATCGGGTAATACAAACAAAATAGAACGTTCTATTAATAGAACAACCAACTTGAACAAAAAATAGTTAATAGCAGTGAACACAATCCATTAGCCAGACTTGAAGAGCGTGCTTTTTTTTTTTGCTTGCTCAACGCACAATTGACATCCATATTATTCCATTCACAAGATTATTCACCTATTTATTGCATATTTAATTATTCAAAAGATTAATGTCCACCATTCGAGATATATTTCTTGCATTTTGTCCAGTTAGATGAGAAATTTTGTGATATAATAATGTAAAAATGATTTTGTCAGTCAGATATTGTTTGGTTAGGTTAAAATTTAATAAGATGAATAAACATTGCAAGAGACAATTTTTCCGCATATAGGCAATGCATATTTGATACTATCAATATTTTTTCACTTCACTCTCGAGTACATTACTAAAAATTAGGACAAAACTGAATTCGTGTGACACTTACTGGAAGTTATGCGTTAAATATAAATTTGGAAGTGTCTGGAAACATTACATTTTGAATGGTGCGAACAGTTACCTCACGCTTCGTAGAGCAGTAAGATCCCCAATAGTTCTCCCCCCCCCCCACTTGTGACCAGTAAACAGTTCTCATTTCTCTATAGAGGATGATAAATGTTCTTTTTAGAGACAATCTTGACCTTTTCCTTTAATAGTAAGCTTATAAAAACCAGTTTGTTTCTTTAAGCATCGAAATCTAGAAATGCCTACAGGGACGTTGTATGTCGTGTTGGTGAACCAGAGCCGTTGGTTTTCTAATATTTCAATTCTAGACCTCGCCTCTTAAAGAAAGAGTCATGAGGTATAGTGTTTCGATCGAAAATTTAAAATTTTATTGCACATGTTCTAGAAAGAATCTTTTAAAACTTCATGAAAGAACTAGCCTAAAAAAAGTTTAAGCAATATGTAACATGGCAATTAAGTGCCAAATTAATGAATAAAAGGGGGACAAATCTAAAATGTACCATGTTCAACATAATTTTCAAGATTGAAGAAGCGATTTTAAATGACTTTGTTTCACTATTCGTTGCAACTTGAACTAGCAGAATTTTCTCTCCCAACTGGGAGGGGCATGCAGCCTTTATTCGTAAATTAGCCATTTCGAGATTGGCCTCATGGCTTATTATAAAGGGCTTTGAAGGTTACTGTAAATGGGTTCATTCTCTCGGGTTCAATAAAAGTCGAAATTTGACGACTTGAAATCGCCCTTTGTAGAGAAGTTGATTAAAATCAAGTTCATTTTAACAACGTGTGTTTTTTTTTTTTTTAAAGTAACATTTTCAAGAAGGTGTTTGAAAAGTATCCTTAGCTAATGAGAATTGAAACGGCAACAATGTAATTAAATGTAAGTAGAGTCAAAACATTATACTGGATGAAAAAGTGTTTTAATTGTGCGGCTAGCAGTTGAGAACAGCCTAAAGAGCACAGAAGTGTTCTGTTGATTCGAAGCTTTGTGGTTTCAAACCAGTTTGCAATATAAGTCGAAAAGTGTTATCGTTTGGGTTAGCGATAGTCCCAATCTCTATATTTTGTACATTTGGGATGATATCCCATTACCAAAAGCTAGAAATCTTTGGTACTCATGTTCTCCGTATCAATCTCTACTTTTGTCGATTTATTTTTGAATGAATGGCAAAAACATGTTGAAAAGCGTACGCGTGCTTTTTGTCAACAAATGCAGAAATCATTAAGGATTAATGTATGTTGTCGTCAACATACAATTTTGTTTTTCAAAGCTCAGAGAAAATTAAAACATTTCACGCGAATTCTGGTAACAACGGATTGAGTAAAAAATCAATACCTAAGCGCCGTAAGCTGGTGGTTTCCGATAATTTTAACTAGTTATCAGTTTCATGTTAGTGCGAAAACATTACTTCAATTATTTCTATGAAGTTCCTGAAAAATATTTGTCACACATTTTTTTTTACCTTCAATACATGAAAAATCAAAGTAGCGAGCGCATAAATAAATTTAATCAATTGCTGAAAGAAAAGCCACAAGTTTCTTAATTACGATGGAAGTATATAGTTTTAATGTAGCTTATATTACTTGCCAGCGACAGTTATGTTACAGCCGAAAGAGAAAAATGATTTGCCTACAATGACTTAACCGATTCACTTTCGAATACCAAAACAGTTATAATTTAACGTTTACTGGTTAGTTCTTTAATCTAAATTAATAGCGTACAAATAAAGAATACAAACCTTTATAAAATTTGAAAGATTTGTCGCGCTTATAATTTATTTGCAGTATGGTAAAAATATATGGAAATAAATCCTTCTTGTGCGATATAATTCGCATCAGTTCCGCACACTACCTTTGTTCCAAGGTTTTTTTTAATAGAATGAGCGTTAAATTAAGACTTTAAGCCAATTCATAAGATTTTCTAAACTTCTGAGATGCGCCATTATTGTCATAAAATACGCAAAGGGGTATCGGGTTTTAATTTCTCCTCTCCTGAAATGTGTGCAAAACTTACGAAATTAAATGAATTGTGTGAAATATTAAAACACATTTCTATTATTCTGTGACTAATACCATTAATGTTTAAGTAATTAATGAGGGTTAAAAAGTAGTTGTTCAAAGAATATTTTATTTGTAGTGTTTGTTCTTAAGAAATGTTTCCTTCTCAAATTCGAAAAGGAAGTATGAAGTTTTGAGCATTATAAATTATTGTTAGGATTATCAATAGTGCTTAAAATGATAATGAATCAATAAGCAAAAAGGTATTAATATATTGTTATTTAATACAATTTCTATTCCTGACGCATAAAAAATAAGTTTAAGTGTTTTATAAGAAATTTTATAGTCGGTTATTGCTATAAAATGACTGTACTAATTCTTACTGTTCCTCTTGTGTTCGGCCCTGCTTGTAGAACAAAAATGTGGTAAGAAAAATGTGCATATTTTAGTACTAATACAGGCCCTTTTTTCAGGTTTAAATGATATAAAAGATGTACAGTATCTTTTCAATAGTTTAAATTAAATGCTTTGAAATTTCTGAATGGTTTAAATATTCAACTGATTTGGCAAAGAGCGTTGTTTATTGGTATCGCTCTGATTTAGAGCTAATCATTTTAGACTTTAAAAAATGTTCCATGATATTTTACACGCTATTTTTAGGAACTAATTTCGAGAAAAAGTTCATTGAATGTTGAAGACCTGCAATTTTCTGCAAATAAGGTACAACCAGTATTGTAAAAATGTGTTAATTGCATTATGAAAAAAAAGCTTATGTTAGTGCATAAAAAAACTTGAGCCTCTGCGTGGAAATATGTTTTGTGAGTTGACACTTTAAGAATGTCGATAACAAACGATTTTTAAAATAAAGCAGTTGTTTGAGGGGGGGGGGGGCTTTTTTTTTCAAAAATAAAATCCTTTTCAACTAAAAAAAAGTTTGAAATTTATACTCAAAACTAAAATTTGTACAAAACTGAGCTTGATATTTTGTGAATTTGTCATTTCTTCACATATTACTCAATTATATGTTGATGTGAAGAAATGACAAAATTCGCAAAAGGTCTGAAAAATACAAGTGGTAAGGATTTTTAATCCTCCCTGAAATTCGCTCACGACGCGGCAAAAATGTCCTCAATTTATGGTTAATTAATTCTAAGTCAGCTCGATTGGTAAATTTTTGATTCCATTTCCGAAGTGAAGAATTATAATATTTTATCTATCATATAATTTTTCAAGTGGCGAAGATTCTTTTTATGCACCAACAAATCTAATATTATTGTACTGACTTTGCAAACAATGTTTTTGAAAACTTGTGTCAAGCATGACGAGTCAACTATTCTTTGCAAATCGTTGGTGTTCAAGTTTTATCCGATTCCAATAACTGATTTCTCTAATTCTAATTTCCATGGGTAATTTTGTCGACTACTGTATTTACTTACCTAACGCCAACTTTGGCATCGTATTAACCAGTCATAACGCTGTCATTACATCATTGAAGTTACTTTAGAAAGGAAAAAGTAAAATACTATATTTTAAAATTTTAAGAGACTCGAAACGAGTAGCTCTCTAAAACTATCATGTTGGATAGTTTTGCTTGAACGCCAATGATATGCGCTTATATATAACTAAACATAAACCAAAAAAAAAAGTTATTGTTCCGTGTTTTTAAGCTTGCTTTATTGACATACGAATACCTGTACTTTATACCTTAGTTGCAAAATGAATTCAAGATGTAATGTGTCTATTCATAAATACAATCAATGAAAATTCTTCGTAGATTTTCTCAAATGTTGTTGAAGCCTAGCAGTTTTATGAGGCGAGCGTAAAGAAATTATTTTTTTTTAAAATATAAATTACGTGTTGAAAGAAGACATTTGTCAATGAATGTTAACTTTCAAAACGTTTTAACAACTGCGTAAACTTTGTTTCCCAAAGTGACCCTGCAAAAAATTATAAAGTGGGGTTACCAAAAATCGCTATTAATTTAAAAAAAAAAAAATTTTAAGCTCTAAGAAGTATTTAAAACACTAGAATTCTAAAAAAATCAGCAAAATATATTTTGTGCTCTGCGTTCAGTGCATTAAATCAATAATATTAAAAAATGAGGCCTCTTACACACGAGGCAGTTAAGTAAATCAACTTTTCAAAAATGTTGCCTGTCAATTAATTAACGGTCGTTTTTCATTGTGCTCACGCGGGGTAACTTAGTTAAATCAACTTTTTTCTAATAAGCCGGGTTCAGTCAAGCAGCTGCTCCAGCTCTGTTGAAGCTTAACAGAGTATACTCAACTATAGTTGGGGCAAACCTAACCTCGCAGTTTCATAATGCTGTGATTAGGATCTGCCTAGCCTTCACAATGCTGCCAGGTTAGATTTGCCAAACTATAGATAACACTTGTGTAGAGCGAACGCTTGGCAATGTCCCAATGAGTGTAATCAACTGAAGAGTTGATTTGATGAGAATCAACTAAAGAGTTACACTCATCGGGATAGTAATGGTAGCGGCACATGTGCCTGAGTTGATAGTCGTGTGAAGGATGGAGGACGATTCCTTCGTTTTTCTATCTGGTTACACGACCTGATAACAATCCTTCGAAAGTTGATTCAACTAAGTTGCCTCGTGTAAAGCAGACCTGTCTCTTTTAAAGAATACTGAAAGATGTAACGACGTGATGAAGATTTTTCTCTGCATCAATACTCATCTGAAAAATAAATTGCATTGTTTGTATCTATGTTCTAATGCGTTATTTTTTCTTGATGCGGATAAAATCTGCATCCTGTATGTATTAGAAAAGTAAAAAACATATATAACATACTTAAATTAAGCATATTTTGCTGTAACAAATAAGGTCTACTTGTATCATGTTCTTTGTGATGTCATTGACACTTGTATGTATAATTGTTTTAAAAATGTTCAGCATATTAGAATTTGCCAAACTAACAGTTCGGATATGTTGCTATTTTAGCAAAATTGTATCAAAGCTCAGTTTAATCATGACAGTTTTCAATTTTTTTTGTGTGTGTGTTAAGTTTATTGAAGGTCATTTAACAAAAAATGTGCTTGCTTAAGATTTTTGCCAGATTACAAAAATCTAGTAGAAAATTATTTTGACTATCCGATAGCCATTAAATTATATTTCCTCAATAGAGATTAAAGTCTGAAATGTCTTTTTTTTTCAATCGTGTATGAGGATTTGAATCAAATAAATGGCATGTAAGTTAAAAACCTTTATCAGTTTTTGGAAGGTTTTTTCAAGGAAAAAAACAGTAATTGTAATTTTTATGTTTGTTCAGTAATATATTTAGATTTTATTCAAAAAATAATTTGTCTACTTAAAAAAAAAATTCTTGTAATTTTTTGCACGAAAGATTTTATCTTAACTGTCAATGTTTTTCTTACACATTCCAATGTCATTGAAAATATATATTTATCTTTAAATCTGGGTATATTTTCTGCTACTAACCAGCTGCAGATCAGAATGAATCAAGTTAAGAAAAATTTGTTTTGAAATATGATTTTCAACAATATATTGAATACTAATCTAAACTGTTGTGAAAAACATAACTGTGACAGATTTAGCTGCTACTGTATTAAAATTGAAAGAATTAAATTGTTTATTTCGCTTTTTTCTGAGCTTGTCATATATTTGTAGTTAACAGCAACAAGTTAAGTTTCGCCAATTCTTTTGGTGTTGAGATCAAAAAAATGATTCACTAATCATATATATTCATTAAAAAAGCAAATGTGATAATATAAACGGTTGATTGGTAAACATTGACTTTAGTTTACATACAATCAAAAATGAAACATTTTTTTAAAATGTTTTATGTAGCTCTAGTTCACTTGCTCAATCATTCATTATATTGAATAACTATGGTATAAAAATATTTCAAAAAACGCAATGTATCTGTACTTATCTCAAATCAAGAACGAATTTAATATTAATGTTCCATGAAAGTCAAATCAAAATACTTGCTTTGGACTGTTTGACCTAAAATATGATAACATGTATGACCTGCTGAATGACCTAAAATAACATTGTTTTACTCAAAGTTATGCGTCTTAATGTCACTACAGTTTCAATGTATTGAAGTATCATAGAGTGGGGGTTAAACCTTTCACATTAAAATCAATTTTCTTTGCCAAGTTTGCATCATGTCAAACTCATTTACTTTACGTGCTTTGATGTTCTGATACAATATAACGTAACCGTACACATTTCAGCAATGCATTGCTAAAAACTTCTAATGCAGAATGTGAAAAAGTAATATCTTCAAAGTTTTGAAATTATTGCAATGCAGTGAAATACTGGACTGTTAAAATGTAATAAAAAAAAATTCTAAGAAGACTTGGGAACGACATTCTCATTAGCAATGTCTTATCGACTTCGTTCGACTTATGAAAATATTTTTAGTTTTCTTTATAAGTTTCTATTAACTTTTGTTTTAAAATATTCAGCTGATATCACTCTAAGTCAGTAGAATATACAACTGAAATATAAGACCAAAGGAGCGTCTTCTGTCAAAGCATGATCACCACAAGGGTGGAAGTAGACTTCAGCTCTTACAACGACAGATGTGAAAACCAGGCTACAGACAGTTTTATAATTTTGATGTTGGAGCCGAAAAATTCCAGATCCTTTATTCAGAAAGGTATTGTCCTGTAATGACGCCTTGTGGAAAGCTTTGAGTTTGGCATATTCATCATGCACCATTCAGCCTACACAGAGGGTCTTCGACAGGCCAGTATGTATCCGGCGAATCTCCATCCCTGTATCTGACCTGCAGAGGTAGTCTTGATAACCTACAGTGCTGCATATATCCTGTCCACCTTAAGGAAAATTGTTCATCGATTGTCATAAGAAGAGGAAGCCTGGTGGATGCCATGTGGTAAATGCTTTAGAAGCCGTCCATACAATCGTCCAGTCGCAAGAGATTATCAGTTGTGCAACTTCTAAAAGCATGGGAAACAGCTTTTGAACAATTTTCGGACAGCTTACACAAACAAAAGCAGTGTACTTGTACCTATGAATTGAAATTACAAAGTACAGTGTCCACAAGCATCTCCATTTTTTCTCGGCTTGAAGATTATCTGTTGTAGATAAAGTTAAACTGCTTTAAGCAGTTTATAAGGGTTATAAACTAAGAGAACTCTGTTCCCATCTCCCTGCAACTTTTCAACTACAAAAGTGACAATGTATACAGAAGTAATAAAGGTATACATACAATGAACGCTGTCTTCTGCTAAATTACACAAGTGCTGCTCTTTTCATCCTGTTGGTATCTACAACCTTGTTCTAAACCTGTCCTCGCTGATGTCCTACAGCACACGGTCTTACGAGGATGAAAAATAAATATTAGATTGAACGCAGATTAATGGAAATGAGAAGATGGCGAAAAAGCATACTGGATTTGCAAGAACTGTATCAACTCGGAGCATGTGAAGTCGATATCCTCATTTATATACCAATAGAGTGCCTTTCGGCATGGAGATAAACTTTCATGGTGCCAGCAAAAAGTAATCTGCACCAATAGCTTATTTAAAATGTGGACACTACATCTGCATGAAACAGCTTCATTTTATTCAACTATTTTCAATCAACTGACCCTCGAAATCGTAGAGAACGTGGAAAAAATTGAACTATTTCGGAATGACCCATTGAAGTCTAAGAACATTGTAACTTTTAAATGCAGGCTTTTTGGAAGTCTATTGCTAGAAAACTCAACATTCTTCCAGCTTATAACCCCCAGTCAGTGATACTTCTATTTAAAATAAATGTAATTTTTCATTTTGTAGATGTTACTTTATCGTAATGTAGTCTAATCAGTAACCCTTCTAATGTAATACATTGGTTGGATGCAAAGTAGTGGTAGTGCTTTGTGATCTTATACATACAATGAGCGTCGACTTCTGATAAATTACACAACTGCTGCTCTTTTCATCCTGTTGGTATCTACAACCTTGTTCAAAACATGTCCTTCCTGATGTCATACAGCACATGGTCTCGGAAGGTTGTGCAAGACTGCTCTCTCTGCTCTATAGCTGAGAAAATCACATAAATTGCCGAGTATGTACATGCATAGCTAATGCGAAGTGGTTTTAAACCGCAGATCATGTGGAAGAGCTCCTTTACTGAGTAGGCAAGTGTTGCCTCCCGTTTCCATTGCCTCATACTTCTCTCAGTGTAACATCACAAGCTATCACAGAATATTTTTTAATCAGTAGCTGATTTGATTTTCTGAGAACTTAATTTGTTTCAAGCTCCGGGGGGCTTTTTGCATTTGAGTTGAATTAGAACTATCTTTGTTCACTGCATACTTACTGTTCACTGTCTGCTCCTTGCTCAGGCAAGAACTAAAACCATCTGGCAACAATCACTGTTATGATCACTTCTTGTAATCCAAATAAGGTGTGATCATGTCATTTCTTTTAAATTTTATAAAATGTACGAATTGCAAATCGTCCTTGCATATTAATGTTTCTTGCACTCAAGTTCAACAGTGTAAATATTTTAACCGCTGGTGCTGTTACCATGCTTTTCATGATATAATTAAAATGATTGTAATGAACTCTATTTCGTGTCATCGGAGATTTCTGACTGAATAGAAGATTCATTCTTAAAATATTCCTAATGGACATTTCATGCATTAAAATGATTTTTTATTTATACTTCATGCTAAATAGCAATACCTGCATAAAGTAATGTTTAATTCTTACCGATTGCTTTTGATGTTCAAGTAACAGAAAATTGAAATCCGCAGTATTTATTTAGTCATTCTATACATATGAGGCTGCTGTGTGTGAAATAAAATATTTGTTGCTTTTATTAAAGGAAAAGATAGTATAATAAGTCCTCCAAACAGAACTATGACAAAGCCGCCAATATTTAGTTAACATTTTTTAAGTTATTGAAGCTTCGGTACCTAGACTAATAGATTTTTTTTTTCAATTGTTTATTGACAACTCCAGTTTTCTTTAACATTTAGTGTTGCTGTTCAAATGATTGTAAAATTAGGTTTTATGAGCTATATTTAATACTTGGTCATACGAAATATATTTATGCTGAAAAGAAAAATTAACAAGATGAGTAGTTATGAGCTAAAATTGACAATGAAATAAAAAGAAAGGCACAGTTTACAAAAAAAACTCACATTTGCAAAAAAAAATGCAGGTTTTTTGAAGGTAAAAATAACCCAATTTTTTCAATGCGAGCGACGTTAGCTGCTATATGAACTTCTTTTCATCCATTACTTTATATATTTTGCATTGAAAAGTGGTTCGTAATAGCGATTAAACAGGTGTTTGTAATATTTTGCAGCGTTGTGGATTCAAAATGTTGCTAAATTTGCTTTTTAAATCATAGTTTAAAAAGCAAATTTTCTAAAACATACACACGCGCGATTTATTACGGACAAAAGCTTTCGTCAAATGAGCTCGTATATGAAAAAGGGGTTTTGTATGAGCCCAAAAGATGCCTGCATCTTTTTTAAATGAGTTTTTTAACTTAGATTAAATTAATATTTGAAAGAAAGCCTTTAGTACTATATGCAATATACGTGACAGCCCGGTGATCGTTTTGCTGTTATATTGAAGCATTTAAATATTGTTCATAGGGCACGTTTTTATTTTCGAAAAAAAAAATGAATTTTACTAAATAATCAATTAGAAAAATCGAAAACTGCTAATATTATGCTTTTACTTATTTTAATCTGTTTAACTTTAAAATATAAAGGGCTACTCTTTTAAATGTCATATGTAATTGAAAGCTTGAAAAAACCCAGCTTCGTTTTTATTTGAAAAGCTAGTTTTAAGTTTTCATCTTATTTGCAACTCGTTCATATAGCAGTACTATGAGCTATAATGAAGTATTTTGAAGGGCATCTTGGTTATTTGTGTTGATTTTTCGCTTAAGTTTTTTACCAAAAGGTACCACACAGCAGCTGAAGTGAATATTATATTCAAAGAATAACTGATTGTTGGAATTGAGTGACATATCTTGTGATTTCAGGTTTTTTTCTCTAGTTTGTAGAGTTCAATTTGTGTTAAAAAATCCAATGTGAAATACTTATGTCGGTAAGAAATCTAGCTTGTGTATCAAATGCTAGAAAAATTGTCAACTTTTTAAAATGTTTTAAAAAATAAATCTACGTTCTCATATCTTATAGAAATGCCTCAAAGAGAACTAAGTGCATCGTAAGATTTGTCAGTCACGCAACTTGTATTAGAAATGTGGCGTAACTATTTCTGATGTATACTTTGTCCGATATGTAGCTTCTTAATATTTTGTTACTGATAAATTGCCTGTTGTACATATTAAACAAAATTTGTTCTGGGAATGCAACTAATTACCATACTTTGGTTGCCACCATTGAATCAGCTAGTCTTAGCTTGTGTGACAAAAAGTTGACCATCTGGGATGAAGTGACCAGTTGCATCTGGTCAGGGATCCCCAGACGACTTTAAAAAAAAACACAAGCACATTTTTTCTATGTCAATTATGATTTGAAGTAAAAAATATTGTATTTCAACTGTTTGCTGAACAAATTCACGGTAATGTCGTTGCTAGAAATAGTTAATTTCAAATTTTGATTGCTAATGATTTTAAGTGAAGCGAATCGACTTTCTTTTCAAATTCATTTTCGAAGCTAAAATTCTTCCAGTATATTTACTATCCTAAAATCTAAAAATATTGGTGTCCTGTTATCTAGGATAAACTTTTTTTGCGTGCATTTTTGAACCATCCTAGTATACGTATCTTGTAGACTTGCTGTGAGGAATACTCTCTTCACTTTTATGACTGTCATCTTTAATGGTGTATATAATTAGTTCTAGAAATGTGACAAGTATATCTGTTCGACGTACAGCTTTACATTTTGTTTTTTGCTCGTAATGTTTAAATCTCGCATAGTATTGTATAGAATATCTTTGTGAACATTTGACTAAATATCACATTTTAATGAATGATATTATTGTCACATAACTGTCATTCGCCTGTGCGCCGCGTAGTCGAGTATCTGGGGCGAAGAGACCAGTTGCATCTGGTCTGGGATCCTCAGACGACACACTTGCTTTGGTTTTAAATATCATTCGGTCTTTAAAAACCTTTTTTAATATATATTTTTTGCATGTATTGTGTTTTTTGTGTATGTATTGTTTTTTGCATGTATGTTCGCATGATATAAATTTACCATATTTATTTGAATGTAAATATATTTCTATGAATGGACTGAAATCGTTGAATGTGGACATTCAGAAGAGATATTCGGTCTTTCATCCATGTTTTTGCTCTGTAATGTGGACATTTTAGAAGTTTCGAGATATATATATATATATATATATATATATATATATATATATATATATATATATATATATATATATATATATATATATATAGATATCAGCTTAAACAATTTTTAATTGTGAATATCGTAATAACTAATTAAAAAAACATGTACAAATGTTTACTGAATTGTATGTATACTAAAAATTATATTGCTGAAAACTTGTGTTAAATCTAGAGAAAGGCAACATGAACTAAACTGCAAATATTATGGATATTGAGGGTATCTTAAACGAGCGACTAGCCAGTAAACAACGCTATTTGCCAAACTAGGAAGGAAAAAAAAAGCTCATAAGCATCAACTTATTCGTCCAAGTTTAGTTTTTGGTATTTATATTTGGTTAAAATATTAATCTAAAAGTTAGTTTTAATTGCAACGAAAGAAAATGTGCTGAAAAATTTATTTTTGGAATTTTTAAGAACGAAGTGTGATTAGCATTACAAAATGCGTAGTCATCCTATTCGGATCACGTAAGCAAGGGTGCGAACTGTTATGTTTGAGTGAAGGAGAGAACTAGGATCACAGCAACTAGTTAATATCTCAAATTCTTGATCGTGAAATAATTATGTACGCAACTATTTACCAGAATTATTTTTAAATGTCAGGATAATGTTATAGTTCTGACTTAAAAAGACTCTATTCATCTACTAGCTATTATCATTTTAAGCACTAGTTTGCGCTGCAAAATAAAGCAATAGAAGCTTCCATATATTGAACAAACTACCTACAGTCAAGAGCATTTATTTTTTATCTTCGGTAAACTTGTGGTTTACTCTAATGTTTTTGAAGGGAAAGTTCTTTTTTTTTTCATCATATTGGTTGTTTTACCTTTCAGTTTAATAAATTATCAACAAAATTATTTAATATGTGTAATAATATTTAGTAGACACACTATTCAAAACGTAAGGTAGAGGCCCAAACAATCGCTCACTTAAGGTAATTCAAAGATTAGTAACATTATTTACATTTCCTAATTTAGAAGATAATTTTTCGAACTTTTAAGTATGAATTATTAATTTAGACATCAAAAACTAACCAGTAAACATCACTTTTTTATTTCTTTATTTTGCTTCTTTATTTTATTTTTTTTTTTGCTCTAATTGTAGCATTTGAGACTTGTTTCTTTTGCGTAAAACCTAGCTTTTCCCCAATGTCACTTTTTGAAGTTGAATCACTTTCCTTGCTGGGTGTGCTATGAACCGTCGTAATTAAAAATGGAAACAGTTGCAATTGCAGGAATGGTGCTTCATACCTTTTCTGAAATCTCGATCAGAGGAGAATCTTTTTTTTTTTTTGTGAAAGCTTAGTGACATGACTATACGCTGTCAGTTACACAATTTCTCGAATGATTTCGTCATTTGTTGATAAAGTGTATGCCCACCGTCGAAATTGCTATCCACTTTAAGTCATTCATCCCAAAAGAAAAGATAAGAGGATGTTGATCCGGGAAACGTTAGTATATTAGGTGCGAACAATCGCACCCTTCCAGAAGTGCAAGAAATGTACAACCGGACATGTTCTTCGAAGTAAGCTCCAGCAGCAAGCCGTTGGGAAGTGAAAAATGTATATTTGCGTTTCTTGCATTATTTCATTAAGATGAACTACATTTTTTTCCTACTGCTGTGTACTTTTACTCTTATGAATGTACGTTTAGGCATTTGTATATGGGCTTCGCATAGACTCTTCATTTGAAAACACACTTAGCGAACATGGTACAGAAGTAGTGTTAAATCTTCAATTTTCCAAAGGAATGAAATTTGAATTCTTTCCCCACAAATGAAATGCAGAACTTGGGAAGAATATTGCGAACAGGCTCAGCTTAGGTATTGATCCCAGTGCCGTATGGCAACAAGCTCAGGATTTTTGGATTTGCAACGTAGTGTAGATTTTGTCTTGCATAAGAACTTCACCTAACTTCAAGTCGAGACATCTTTGCGGAGTAGCGTTAAGTAAGAAGCTCGGTGGGAACATAATTGCTCAGTTAAGTTTAAATACTGTCAGATATTTCTACCGACCAAATATTCCATCGCGCAAGTAAATAACTAGATTATGGAAATTTTCTAGAAAGCCGACTTAAAGAAAATGAAATATGCAGGAATGACATTAATAGTGGCAGCTTTTTAAAAAATTAGCTAATAATGCATTTTGTTTTTATGTACAAACAAAATCAAGTTCAATATAGCTAAAAACGTGAACAAGTTAATCGACGAATAGAAATTTTTTTTTTCAAGTTATGCCGCATATTTAGGAAGAGAATATGAGTAAAAATGTTATTTTCTATAAAGTGTTTTTCCTGTATTAAAACTTTCCGAAACTTTTCTGTGCCGATAAACTAAGAGTTGTGAAACAAACGTTCTGAATCAAAAATAAAGATGCAGTTTTACATACCATAATAAGTGTCCGCACAAATAAAAATCATTCTTTTTTTTTTTACTTTTCCTTAAAAGATATAATGACCAAAACAAATTAAATTATTGGTACTACAATGATTGGAAAAATTCTTTCTATTTGAAAAGATTTCGTTACACGAAGACAAATTTTGGATACTCCTGATTTATTCGCAATTTTTTGGAGATCTGGATTCTTTTGTTAAGACCCAAAATATTTGAGATTATCAAGTAATGATTTTCTTTTTAAAGATGTCCCTCCGGTCCGTATTCAGTTGCAGCTTGTAATTCATGGCAAATTTTTAAAATTTTTAGGTTCATATTTTTTCTCCTCAAGAAAGTTGATTTTATAAATAAATTTAATTTCTTGGAAACAGCCATTTTGACCAAGAAAAATTAACTGATCAAATAAAATATGTGGTAAACTCCCGATTATCGGCCGTCGGATTTGTTCTCATTATCCGCGGGTCTTTTAATTTTTTTAAACTTTTGATTGAGTGTTATTGTTAGCATTTAGATTTTGCATGCATGTTTTATATTCAATGTTAGTTGATGCAATGTTTTTAGTTATTATTTAAATGTATGTTTGAGTGTTATTAATATTTTTTAGCAATTGTATACACCAAGTATTATTTACCTATCATTCGGATTATCCGTGGTCTACGCTTATCCGCGGTCACCGTGCTGCTTTATTCCGCGGATAATCGGGAGTTTAACTGTATTTTTACAAGAGGAAGCGTCTTCGAGTGATTTTAGGTGATGTGGTTACAAGTGGGGAAGAAAGTTCACAAATCTTCGCGTTCTTTGGAGCGTACAGTGTACCTTGAAGGCTCAATAATAAGCTAGGCTAGAATTTGTGTGAGGCATAATTTAATTTTGCTTCAAGAACTTCCTGATTGTTTTTTTTTCTTTAAATTTCTGACCCAAAAGGAGAAGTTTAATTGCTGTATTTTGACTTTGAGATACTGTCGATCCTGAATTCAAAATGTAGAGAAGTTTTAATCGTAAGTGCTCTGCTGGACCAACGGTTGGCAAAATAATGATATCGCTTTTATTGATTATAAATTTTACCTTCAATTTTAAAATTAAATGAAACTAACTATTGCTTTGAGGTGCTTAAGATAAATATCTAAATTAAAATAATTAAAATTACGTAAAATTTTGAAAAACCATTTTCATACCTTACCGTTAAAATAGATTATCTTCTACGGAAATTAGATCACAATAGCCAATTGAAATTAAAAGAATTAATTTGATAGATTATTTTATTGGGATTTGTTTAAGAGATAGTTTTAAATGCCGTTCATGTTCATATAAATAAAAACCAAAAACAAGAAATGAAATTTATATTTTTGTCATGTATTAAAAAAAACATCGTGGTCAATACAAAATAATTGCCTAACTTGAACGCGCACTCCCGGCTTTTGAAAAAAGCAATAAAAATATTAGATTGATATTTTTTAGCATTAAAAAGATAAGCTTGTTTGTACTTAATAAATTTCAATTCATTTAAACAAATGATACACTACAAAATACCTACTCAAACTACGTCGCGAAAACTATTTAAGTTATGTTTATGTTTTTGAGTGCCAGCAAAGGGGGGGGGGGGGAGAGTGCATCTCCACTTTTGTCTCTTAAAATTTAATAACATACTAAGTGCGAAATACTTAATAAAATTACATCGCGAAAGTTATCATTAAACCTCACGTTTATGTCGAGGGGTACGAGTTGAGGGGTACATTCTCACATACCCTTGGCTTTTATAATGAAATTAATTTCAGAAATTAATATTAATACTTTTAAACATTAATTTTAAGTCAATGAAATTAGTTTTAAGCAGAGGAGAAATTGCAAAAGTAACAGAAAAGGAAATAAAGCAATGAATTAAATAATTTTAAGAGGTGAGAATACATTTTAGAATTCGCATTAAAATGAATAAAAAAAACAAATAAACTTAAAAGAACAACAAAAGTTTTTTAGTAATTGCATGCATATTATTTTGCCCCCTGCATATGATTCTGATGGAACTCAGGTAGCCCGCTATGAAAAGTTAATGTTTAGTTAAACTTCAAATATATATATATAGATCACTAAAAATTTGTATTTTCGCATCATTTTATCTGTCTTAGTTTAAGATGTAACAAGAACTACTTTTGAAGATGAAAAAAAAACATTTTAAAGCTTTCAGAATGATGCTATTTTGAGGTGAAACGGAGTCTCTCTAAAATATGCAGTTAATGTTTTCGAAAATAACAGAAATCATTTGCATCGGTTCATCTAGTTCAGTAGTTAATTCAGCTATCCAACCATTTTGGTCCAAAACAGACAAATCATTGGGTCTAACCATTGGACCCAAATTTCATTTCAAGTATTTCCTCAGCCTGTAACATATTCTTTTTAACGTCGGTTGAAGGAATAGACTATTTCATATTATTTTTGAGGCTTTTCCTGCCAGAGAAAATAAAATTCAAACGCAGCGTCGCACATAAGTACTAATTTTCTACATTTTATGCTGACTGAAATAGCTTCAGAAAATCTCTAGTTGAATTTGTACTACGCAGATACCATACATAAAAAATTATAGAACTCGGACGCTTAAAGGTCAATATTGCTATGTAATTTGATATGGGAGGGTTCTTTAACGTTTTAAACTGTTTTCGTTTTGATCTGCACTAATTTTTAATTATACGTTTATTTACAAATGCTAAATTCAGTTGCTAAAATACCAGTTGTAATTGCAGTTCGTCTTGTTAATTTTCAGATAGATATCATAGGTAGGAATATAGTTTTCATCTAATTTTTGCAATCTTTTGTAAGATTTACAATTTTTGCAGCAGAACGTTCACTTCTAGCTTTTGAAAAGTAATCCGTATATTACTTAAAACACTATTAAAATGTTCAAATTATATTTATGCAGTCTAATAAATTATCAACTGAAAAAAAACACATTTTATGCAACAAAATTTTGTTTGCAACACAATTCAAAGCGGAAAACGTAATGGAATGCAAAATATGTCAGATAAACATTAGATCCTGTAACTAGAAATTATTTCTTTATCAACTTAAAAGTTAGAATAACATCTTAAATTCTTGAAGGAGCAAAAGAATTTATATTTTACACTTACACAGCATTCTTCATAAGCTGTTCAAACTTTTGTGACAGTCATGCTATAGGGATCGGTAATACTTTATCAAATGGTTGAGCTGTTGACGAAGTAGTCCATATAGCATTTTTTTTCTCCGTCCGTTAAATTTGGATTGTGCCATTAAAAATTCCTTTTATTTGAAAAGTTTTATTTCTTATAAACGTTCATTTCAGGCGAGACTGATTCGTAAACTCTGGCGCTAAACTGTGTTAAATTTGATCATTCTCGAACTCAGTTGTCTAATGTTTTATACAAAAATTTTAATTCTCTAAAGAAATAATTACTTGAAAAGATATTACGGGTTTTCGCCTTGCGTAACAATATCGGAACTCAGTAAAGGTATGTGCCGAACTACGACCGCACTACAGCATGTACGTATGTCAGATCAAAGTCGCAATATCCTGGTTATGAAACTGTTTAGCACTCACAAACCTGGTTCAACTGGAGAAATTTGTGATAATTAGTCGGAGCCAAGCATGGAGAATGAGTTGGATGTGGCAAATGTTGATGCCTCAACGCCTGGATCTCTTGCCGGCTACCACGGGAGGCACATGAGCGCCATTTTGCAAGAGTATGGAGCCTGAACTATTGGTAAGTGCCCGTTTGATAGGAATTTTCCTGTGGCGTTAAGCCAAAATGCGGCAGTACAAATCCTTATTAATAATCTGGATCATCGAAAGCAGCTGGAGTCTGAATGCTTGGTTTGAGTTACAGCATCTTTTTTCGCTGGTTCCTTGATGTGCAGACACAGTGCTTTGCGCATGCAACTGTCTTACAACACCTACTTTTCCTTCACTCGGATGATATGATGTAAATATTGGTCTCTAATATTGTGCCCCTGTAGAGATTGACGCTTCTCCAGGTGCCGTCGTAGAGTTGTCGCAGTTGATGTGGTAGGCATGTTTTGGATTTTTCTACGATGTTAATGGCACCAAATATCCGGAGATTGTTTTTGGTGCTGCAGAGAAAGAGCCCCACTTAACCGTTGAGCCATTGACGCTGGTTAGTGGTTAAGCTTCGTCTTTTTGTCGTGAACGGCTCACATTACACGGTACAAAACGACCGGAAACAAGCTTCTGGCGAAACTCCATATATGTGTTTCAAAGCTAGTTAAATAATGTATCGACTTTCTGCTCACTTATCGTGCTTGCCCTCCATCCTTGATTGACGTTGGTAACAGTTGCAGCCATTGAACGCCGAAATCGGAGCTCATGGAAAGTCGATTCTTTTTTCGCATTGCGCCAGTAATAAAGTTTCCACTGAGCCGACTGGCGATTGTGCAGTGTGTGGACTAGTTCACTTTTGAAAATACTATATTTTTCAAATAAATTTAAACGACTTTTGTGGATGAATGGGTGGTGTATTGGTCGTTCAAGGAGGAAAAAGACAACGGAGGGTCGGGCGGAGTTTTGAAATAACTGACATTTTTTAAAAACAAATTTAAATGACTTTAGTGGGCGGGTGGGTGGTGTTTTGGTGGTTCAAGGAGGAAAAATAAAGTGGTAGGTGGAGCGGAGTTTTGAAAATACTGTGACACTATAAAAAAACAGACATCTTTGAAATTCAAATGACTTGAATGGGTGGGTGGGCGGTTTTTTTGGTGGTACAAGGAGGAAAAGAACTTTTGACAGTGGGAGGTGGGGCGGCGTTTTGAAAATACAATGACATTTTTTAAAAACAAATTTAAATGGTTTTAGTGGGCGGGTGGGCGGTGTATCGGTGGTTTGAGGAAAAAAACAATGGGTGGTAGGGTGGTGTTTTGAAATAACTATGACAATTTTCAAAACTATGACATTTTTTAAAACTACGACATTTTTTAAAATTCAAATGACTTTAGTGGGCGGGTGGGCGGTGTTTTGGTGGTTCAAGGAGGGAAAAAAGTGGGAGGTTGGGCGGTGTTTTGAAAATACTATGACATTATTAAAACAAATTCAAATGACTTTAGTGGGCGAGTGGGCGGTGTATCGGTGGTTCGAGGAAAAAAGACAGTGGGTGGTAGGGCGGTGTTTTGAAATAACTATGACATTTTTCCAAAACTGACATTTTTTAAAATTCAAATGACCTTAGTGGGCGGGTGGGTGGTGTTTTGGTGGGTTCAAGGAGGAAAAATAAAGTGGGAGGTGGGGCGGAGTGTCGAAAATACTGTGACATTTTTCAAAAACAAATTTAAATTACTTTAGTGGGCGGGCGGGCGGTGTTTTGATGATTCAAGGAGGAAAAAACAATGGGTGGTCGGGGGAGTTTTGAAATAAATGACATTTTTTTAAAAACAAATTTAAATGACTTTAGTGGGCGGTTTTTTTGTGGTTCAAGGAGGAAAAATAAAGTGGGAGGTGGGGCAGGGAGTTTTGAAAATACTGTGACATTAAAAAAAAAACTGACATTTTTGAAATTCAAATGACTTGAATGAGTGGGAGGGTGGTTTTTTTGGTGGTACGAGGAGGAAAAGAACTTTTGACAGTGGGAGGTGGGGCGGCGTTTTGAAAATACCATGACATTTTTTAAAAACAAATATAAATGACTTTAGGGGGCGGGTGGGTGGTGTATCGGTGATTCGAGGAAAAAAACGGGTGGTAGGGTGGTGTTTTGAAATAACTGTGACAATTTTTCCAAACTGTCATTTTTCAAAATTCAAATGACTTTAGTGGGCGGGTGGGCGGTGTTTTGGTGGTTCAAGGAGGGAAAAAAGTGGGAGGTTGGGCGGAGTTTTGAAATAACTGACATTTTTTCCAAACCATGACATTTTTTCAAAACTATGACATTTTTAAAAATTCAAATGACTTTAGTGGGCGGGTGGGCGGTGTTTTGGTGGTGGAGGAAAAGAACTTCTGACAGTGGGAGGTAGGGAGGAGTTTTGATATGCTATGATTTTTTTTTTGAATCAAATTCCTATGATTTCAGTGGACGGGTGGGTGGTGTTTTGAAACATAGCATTTTTCAAAATAAAATAAAAGAACATAATTGTAGTGGGTGGGTGGATGGTTTTTAATAGGGTAACATCGGGAGGCAGGGAGGAATCCTCAGGACTTGGGAGGGTGGGCGGTTTCTAGTCAATCTTTCTTTTGTTTAAATTCAAGAAATGTGAAGGTTGAGTTTTGAGCACGCATTCTTTGGCTGTCAGAACATGCTAAAGGTTCACTGGAAGAACTTCTAAGTTACGAAGTTTTAGCCTTAGTTCGTAGTTTAGTTCGTAGCTTAGTTTGTAGTTTAGTTTGTAGCTTAGTTTGTAGTTTAGTTGGTAGCTTAGTTTATAGGGGGGGGGGTCTAGTTGGTAGCTTTGTTTGTAGTATTAGTTCGTAGCTTTGTTTGTAGTATTAGTTCGTAGCTTTGTTTGTAGTATTAGTTCGTAGCTTAGTAAGTATGTGCCTTTGGACCTTTAGTTCTTCAGACAGGCCAATAGCAGCTTGCTAAACTTAAGCCCCTTCCAGTCTCGAGAGAAACCGGCTCGAGCTTGTTCTCGGCGCATGTTCGTGCAAATGTGGACGAACGAGTCGAGAGGCCTGCGTTACAGCGTGCTTCGCTCGTCATTCCGATCTCTGGAAGGATCATTACTTGACATAAAATGGAAGGAAGATTGACTAGCACCTGAAAAACAGTTCTATCCGTTTATTTTGTGTTCGTTTTTACTTATTTTATTTACATTTTTTTTTAGTTTAATTGAATTAAAATATGCTTTTTATTTTGTACTTGGCTGTTTTTTCTTTATTTCTTTGTTTTATTTTATTTATAATTTTGTTAATGATTATTAATAGCATAGGCTTCTAGGGAAGAAACGCATGTTTTTCTTTTATCAGATTAAAGTTTGTTTTTTAAAAACTTTTTTTTCGACATGGGAGGTGCCCTATGTTTATATAATTTGCAATTTTTAATTTAAGTTAAAGAGTGCTGATTTTTAAGCATTAATAGATGAACGACAGGAATCGCGGAGCGAATTTTTTCTTTTCATTCACATATTTTTTTTCTTGCAACATTATAGAGAAGTTGATGGCCAGGGGAGAGGGGGGAAATATTTTCATCGTTTTAGTGGGGGGGGGGAGGGTCACATTTGTTTAATAATTTGACACGTTAGTAATAGTGGGTTCTTCCCAGGGATACAGGAGGGAAGTAACTTTTGATGTCTTTTTTTTTCCAGGATTTATGGTAAGGGAACTAATTTGCATTTTTTTTTAAATTCAAGCTTTAAGTTTTTATTTCATATCTAATACGAGCAGGTTAATCATCCGGGGGTGGGGAGGGGGAGAGGTAATGTTTGTCTTATTTTCTGTATATAATTTTATTCGCATAAATATTGTTTTAAATTTTAAATCAGCATGGGTGTTATTCAAAATCAGAATATTTTTTTTTCTTTCACGTTAAAAATTTAGCAGTTAAACATTTAGAAATGGGTGGGTGGGAGGTGCTCCGAAGGGGGGGGGGGAGGGAGAGGTAAACTACTTAAATTAAATCCGAAAAAGACATCTAAGTTTTTAAAGTTTAGTTTAAAATATACATAATTCATCGTTTGAAAAATTACTTTTCGCGAAAGTTTTTGCTTTTCAAAATTTGATTTCTTTTCAATAATTTTGCAAATCAGTCAAACGTTTCATTTTCAATCAGACAAACATTTCCGTATGTTTTATGCAAACTTAATATATTTATTTCATAATAAAGAGAAGGAAGCAAATTTTTTAAATTTGTTTCACGCTTAAAATTCAGTTACCCTTTTATATTAAGTTAAGGTATTTTCAGTAAAATAAGTTTCTTTTCTGCTAACAAACATAATTCAAATTCCCTTTAATTTTTTATATTTAAGTAACAATTGCTTTTGAAAAAATAAAATATCATTTTTTACTACTTTTTTTGTTAAAATTATTTAAGCAATAGGGAACAGTAATTTTTGCAAAAACCTAAAATAAAATTTCCGATCTGAACATTTAAACTTTTCATTTTTGCTTACATTTCATTTCATAAGGCAACCGTTTTATCAAAAAAAAAAAAAAATAATAATAACAATTCCTAATTGACAACTTTTTTAGAACTGTACTTTGAAATTTAACAAGAAAAAAAAATGAATTCTCTTTCAGGTATATTTATACTCGCTACAACTAAACATAATTTTTTCCATTCTATTTTTGGATGTCGAAATAACTTCAAGGTATTTCAGTCAGCATAGAAATTGTCTCCAGATTTTTTTAAAAAGTATCATCGGTAATGGTTAAAGGGGAAATGGCCAATGTTCTTCCATCGTTACCGACGTAGATTGGAAATGGACCTGGCCGTTCCCCTTCCTCTCTACGTGATTACTTGTTCTTTGACATTTCACAAACAGACAGAAATCTGAAGTTCACGGTGTGTATAATTTATTCCTGTATAGAGAAATTTGTTCATAACTAAAAAGAATAAAAATATGAAGAATATAAAGACACTGATTTTCTGTTTAATTTTTACAACTTCTTACCACCGTAAATCATATATATTTTTTAAATATAATAGAATGACAATTTAAATGTTCATTTTTCTTGCACACGCCAACAACAGGTACTAAAACAGTGTTAAATAATGAAGTACTTATAATTTTTATTAAGAAATTGAACAAAAGTAATGTATTGAACTCTCTAAGAAACGTTACATAAAATATCATAACATTGAAACATTAAAGAAACAAATCACTTAAATTTATGCAGAATTTCAGACAATCTCGGGTTATAAATGCTGTTTTTAACATTATAAGCAATATACAGTTTCGTAGCATTATGTAAAATTTTCTGTTCTTTGTTTAAAAAAAAATAGAGGAATATTTGTCTTTTTTGTTTCCCCACTGTTAAAATTCTTAACCTGTTATGTGTCAAAACCTGTATGAGTTCAAAAATGTAACTGTCTTGAATAGAAAGAGTTGTACAGTATTAAAACTCTTGCAGCTGTAAATATGAAAATAACTGTAAATATCTATTGATGCTTTAAATAAATTTTCTAGATCTCCCTTGTGTGCATTTTATTGAAATCTATTTATCTACAACAGTTGGTATATTATTTTGAAAACTGTTGGATCCAAAATTTGCAGTTATTATTTTCATGCAAAACTGATATCTGTAGAGAAGGTTGCTTAGCAATACTGAAGTCCCCAGGTTTATAAATAAAACTCCCAAAAGCTGAATAAACTCTAAATTTTTGAGTAACAAACAGTTTGTACCAGACTCGTGGATTTAATTCTAAATGAATGGGCATGCGTTTGTTTTCAGCAAAATATGTCACTTCGGTGACGAAATGATACCTGTCTTGGCGAAAACACGTCTCAATATAACGCTTTAAAACTCAAGAAAAGCCTTTTTATAGCATGAAAATAACATCTTGCCTAAGCGGAAACACCTCGCGGTATAAGTGTTGAGACTTGTAAACACTGAAAACAGACATAATAGGGATGTATATTTACAGATGGGAATAGGTACAAATATTTGGTTATAATGCGTAGATATAAAAAGGAAGTATCGAAACTAATTTTATAACTTTCTTATCCAAAATTACGCAATCGTAACAATCGTTTACTGTCGCAAATCGTAACTTCAACTCAAAAATCTTATGAACTCAGAATAAATAGTAATAATATTTTCTGTTTCCAAATATAAAAAAATATAAAATCGAACTTATTTAAACAAAGCTAAATAAACTGGAGTTTCGACAATAAGTAAGAATAAAAATAGGCATCGTTTAAAAACTTTTTTTAATAAAAGGTGCCCTATGTTCTATTCTGCACTCCTGAAAATGTCTATAAGAATTCCATGCAGATTGGTTCAATAGTTAAGGAATGAAAGAATTAGTCACTTTCGCATTTATAATATTAGTAGTTATTTCAGATTAACATATAGCCCGGTCAAAATTGACATTCGCATGGAGCTGAAAATTGGTACAGACTTTAAATATATTAATATAAATAAGACCTTTAAAAATCGGAAAAAAAAAATCTGAGTTGAAAATTTTAATGTATTTTTTGTCTGTACCAATTCCCATCAATCCTGCTTAATATAAACATTTTATACAAAGTCAAAGGTCAAAAGAAAATAATTCTTGCAAATATTTCACAGTCGGTAAATTTCACCAAAAAGTGCATATAAAGTTTGTAAATGATGCAATATGTTCGAAAGCGGCATTTGTATCTGGTTTAACTCTCTTGCGATCAAATTATGAGAAATTAACGAAGCTGTTATATTTTCACCATTTAAACGGATATTAGATGCTTCTGAAAGCAAGTGCAAAGCATTTATTATATTTAAGTAGACATTTTCTCTCATGGGATATATTACTCATTTAAAATAAATTTAAAGGCATAACGCATGCACAATATATGCATGCACGAATGACTGAGAAATAATTAGAAAATATTCTTATTTCAGGGAAAGAAACATGTTTACTAGGAAGTTCATGTAATTTTGCCTCTCATGCAAACAGCGCTAATTTTGAAAGTAAGATATTGAAATCCGTGTAGTGATTTAAAGAATTCTTGCACTCATTTAAAAGTCTCTTATATGCTTCAAATAATCAAATGGAGTCTCTGCACAAAAATTTTAACGAAAGAAGTACTTTCGCGGGTATTTCGAAAACAATATTTCTAAAGGAGGAGACTCATATGCGATGCAGAGTAACGACAGAGTTAATGACAAATATTATCAAACAGGTTTCTACTTTGATGAATAATTAAAACTCATTTTTTAAAACAAACTGTTGGAGCAGTGATATGATCTTTGATTTCTTCTTTGTCTTTGAGCTTCTAAAGATCGTTCGAAAGGGATGAATTACATATGAGTTAGTGAGAAGCAAAGGGATGCAAGTGGCGAAAGAAAATGGAGAACCAGTACAAATGGTAGGTGAACCTCTCCTCTGTTTTGGGGTAAGAGATAGTACTAATAGCCCTGGTAGGTGCCGCTGTACAATATGACTTAGAAAAAAAAAACAATGAAAGCCTACCTAGGACGTAATCTTTATACGCGTTTTACTCAACTTGAAAATGTCCACTTGCATCCCTTTGCTTCTCCCTGCCTCATATGTCTTCTTCACCAATATCATCTTCATAAGCATCTACTGCTTTCGATTCGTCATCGGAGAACGACCCGCCCAGGCAATTACTGAATATTTGTGAACCAAAAACATTCGACTTTTCCCACTACCACAATTAAGACTACAATCCTTCTTGCAATTACAAAAAATAGCACGGAGAACTTTTTCTGGAGCGGGTGCAAGTGGAGTCTGAATTGGTCCAGAACGCTTTCTTTCAATACCTGTTTTCAGGTTCTAGCTCGTTGCCTGACTAGCCGTACTAGGATTTAGTACAGTCGAGTCCGCTTAATGGAATAGGCAATTTGCCGGAAAAATTATTCTAATAAGAGGGATATTCCATTATCCGGGATAAAAATAACACACATCAACGGTGTAGTACATTGGAATTTTATTACATTAAGCGGGATATTCTATTATTCGATATTCTACTAAGCGGGCTCGACTGTATTACAGTGGTTCCCATCCTTTTTCCCCTTTGCGAACCCCTTCCAAATTTCAAAACTGGCAAGCCCCTTGTGCCACAAGTGAAGGAAAAAAAAACACAAACGCACACTCTCAATAAAATTTGGGATTTTTTTTTGGAGGGGGGGGGGGGGCATGTAGCTCAGTATTGCACAGATGGAGCGAACACATAATTGCAAAAAAAAAAAAAAAAAACAGAAGCACAGGAAAAAAGGAAGAAAAGTTTTTTTGTTGAGCTTCAGTCAAATTCAAAAAATCTAAAAAAGGATATTAGTGGAAGACTAGCTATACCCGCACTTCTCTGCTCGTGCTATAAAAATAAATTCTTAGAGCAAATATAAATTTAACTTTCCACTGCGAAATAAAAAGATTTTGTTTCGTTAATTAAAATGTGCACACAATTTTGTCTTAGATCCAAACACATTCCATAAATTAATAAAAAAAAACATGAAATAATGACGACACCTGTCCGTCAAAACTCTTTCTTTCCAAGAAAATAGCATCTTATTTAAATACGCTTAAAATAATTAGAAACCGCCGTAAAAAAAGCGTTTAAAGTTGAATAATATGATAACACTTAAGGGGACACTGGACGTTCAAAAGGAAGAAATTTTTGAAATTTTTATTTTTTGAATTTATTTGAATATGAAGACAATTTTGTGAATTTTGTTTTATTTATTATAGTATAGATAATGACTTAAAATAAGTTTCAGTGTTCTGAAATCAAAAATAATTACGCAAGGGACTTTTCAAAGTTTTGTTAATTATCGTTAAGGTTATTTACATTTTTTAAAATAATTGGTCTTCAAATTAAAATTTTTTAATGAAATTTTATAATTAAGCTTGTACCAGTGTTTAAAGTATATGGTTAAAATTTCATGCAAATCCATCTATAATTAAAAAAGTTTGTTTTCAAGGTCCAGTGTCCCCTTAACTCGTCAATCCAAAAGATTCCTAATAAAAAAAAAGCAAAGAAAAATCACTAAACTTATATTTATCGTCTCGAAATATTAATGAAAAAAAATGAACACTATATTTGTACACGCAAAAAAAAAAAAAAAAAAAGATAACGTTACTCGCTCTCCACCAATGAATTGCCAAGATTATTTTGACAATCGTAAGACATTGGGCAGTGTGACCACAATAAGTAATATCGATAGATGAATTCGAATCAAGTGAAGATCTCCCAACCTAAAGAATTTTATTAAAATATATATTTATAATATATAAAAAATATAATACTATTTTTACGAAATATTTTACAAAATCATTGAAATAAAATTAATGAAAAGAAAACTGTCACTCATCATGCCTCATTCAGGAAAACCTTGGGAAATTTCGTGGCTTTGTGGTAAAAACTTAGTTTCAAATGCCGGAGGACATGGGTTCGATCCCCACCAGTGCTCTGAGTGGTATTTCCTTTCTTTGTGCTGAAAATCTCTCTCGTGTTGTCTTACGTGTGAATTAATAAAAAAGTTCAAAATCTTGATGCAATAGCACTGAAGTTTTCCGTGGTTATGAACTGTGGACACGTAAACAACTGTAACAGTAGCGTCATATAAGCCAAAGGCAACAATTTTTTTACTTAATATATGGTCATTTTTATTGCAATCAATGGACCTTAAAAGTTTGTCCCTCAATCACAGTCATTCCGTCACAACGAATGAACTTGAATGTGTCAATCCAATGCATGAAAAATGTATTTAAATTAACAGGTTTTTATTGCTATTTCTCTATCATAAAAGTATTCATCAGTTTAAAGATTGGATCAATACAAAATTTTACAAAAATATTGTTTTGTTGTAAGAAGTCCAAAAACTTGGCTCAAAAAAGCGTCATTTTGTTACGAAGCAGAAAATAGCATAAACATTAAAAACAAATTAATATTAATTCTTTCCCCTGTTTTGGTTTTCATATTTTAACAATGTAGTGCAGAGGGGGGAAACGTCGGCTTTAATGTAAATAATTTCATTGTAACTGCTTCAGCCTTTTTTTTTATAATTAAAATTGTTTTTCCGTTACACATGGAATTGCCCTAAACTAAAAATCATTATTTCCCCTGTTATAGTTGAAATAGCAGGGCTGTGGATTGCTGGAAAATAAAATCCCAGCAATACATAAGTAGGAAAAGGAGCCAAGTTCGCTCGAGATGAGGTTCTGGGTAGACGGTGTCGCCAACAACAAAATAGTTCAGATCTAAACAGGGACCAAGTTCCATATCTATTCCTTATAGAAGTTGGATTGTCCTATGTTCTTCAGTTCATTTAAAGAATTGCCAAATTATAACACCACTTGAGTTTGCATTGAAATCAACAATGATTTCCGGTAAAAAGGTGTAAAAGACCCCTTATAGAACATCGAATTCAACCAGAGAGGGAGGTGCGTAACTAGATCCCACTAGGAGTCTACGCACCAAATTTCAACTATCTAGGACATACGGTTCTTGAGTTATGCGACATATATATGCACATACATACGTGCGTACATACAGACGTCACGACATAACTCATTGTAATTAATTCGTTAACCCGGGAGAACTCGCATTGGGTCTCTCAGGCCCGGTCATTACAAAACTAAGCTGCCAAAAATCACCCCTTCAACGGAAATGAATGAGGTCCACAGTAGCTGCGTTCGAGGTGACCTACATACTGACCACATGCTTTTCAGGAATGTACATTCCCACTTTTCCCTAGAAAATTCCGGTTTGGGCCTCAGAAGGCCGGAGCGAGCGCTTACGCTTTTCATTTCAGATTGTGAATGTAAAGGAAGAGGTTGTGAAATGCATCGCTATTTAAGCTACAAAGATGAAATGAAGAGGTTGCAGACTTTTTTGGTTGAGGTTTCAACTGATGAGAACTCCCTTAATAAAGATGAAGAAGAAGTTGACACAGAACAGTAAAGTGCTCAGAAGAAGATTTAGATTTATGTATCATAAAACTTTCTTAAACTTTACTTTTTAAAGCATATTATAAAGGCTGTTTATCAATTTATAATTCAATGTTGAAAACACATTTTTTTTTTCTATTTTGCAAACTTAATTTACTGAAATAACCACTCCGGGCCTACGGAGCCCCACGCGAGCCTTCGTGTGACGAAAAGTACCGCGAGTTCTCCCGGGTTAATCTCCAAAATGGATATTTCGCCTGTCTATACTTTTTTAGGCACTTATCCACGTGTGGTCGAGTCGAAAAAAACTCAACATTCATTCGGGGGTGAGCAAAATGGAAATTAAAGTCGATTTTTGAGTGCATATTGTAAAAGGAAGCAGCAATCGAACAACGGGACGACTACGGAAAGTTCGGTTAACACGCAAGCCAGCTGGTTGCCAATGGCAGTTTTTTTCTCATTAGTAGTAGCCAGTGGTGTTCCCATAATTAATACTCACAAACATTTCTTAGACGTATAGCGTATACTCTCAAGTTTCAAAAATTTCCATATTACGAAACATTATGTATATGCTCGCTTACACATTATGCGTAATGAATTACTAGGAGTATACTCTCAGAAAAATTGTTGGGAACATTACTGATAGTAACCCTTTACACATCGAACCAATTGGTAGTCGGTTTTTTTAAAAAATGCAAGGTAAGTCAGTGAAAATTAAAGAAAACAGGAAGTCTGGAGTGGGCGTCGGAATTGGCTAGTTTTTTATCGACTCCGACCCTTTTACATCAAAATCAGTCCGACTAAGACTCTCCGACTCCAGAGCGCTCCTATTTTCTATCATTTTCAAAGTAAGTGGTAAAACTCGCCAGGTAGAAGAGGGGCTATGGCAGAAAATATAGCCGAAAATTTTGTGATAAAATCATTAAACTTGGCATGCATGTAGACAACATCCTTACATTTTTAGAAGGGGAGACATTTCAAAATACCCCCAAAACCCCCTGGTGGCCATTTT